>NC_056748.1:1109397324-1109697324 GCF_019279795.1 Protopterus annectens
AGTTTTAAGGAGAAGAACAATCTTCGAGATTTGCTCTTCTGTGTCTTTGGTCATTTTTTTTTTTTTTTCAGATGTTGGCATTTCAATAGGGAGCAGAGTCACTGTCTGACTCAATGCCCAATGCTTGTCTAACCTCAGAGGTGTCACTGGAAAATCTTAGGTGATAAACAGGAGGGATAAGCTAGAAAAATGCCCTACCTTATAGCTGATAACTGCATAATTTCTGGGGTTTAACTTTGACTTTAAGGGGAACACATGGGCCACTGAAGTGATGAGGGAGGAGGACTGAAAGACAGGATTGTGGGAGAGCAAAAAAAAAATTAAGACTTAAGACTGGATGGTCTGATATTTAAAACCATACTTAGCAAAGCCAAAGATGGATGTAGTCATCTCCGTATTTTTAACCACTGTAATACTTTGGCCCCTCATTGTAATGCTCTGCCCCTCATTTATGCCTGTGCCAGTCTCTTTTTTTTTTTCTCTGAGTCTTTCTATTTTAACAGGTTGGCTTAATCCCCAGCCCAAGGTTTCCAGCTTGGCAGCACAGCTGATGGATAGAATTAACCCCAGTAACACATGGAGAGACCCGAGGTGGTGGTCATGCTGACTGGGGGGGGGGTGTGTAATTTGGGCAGGGCATACAGAAAATTCTTCTATCTTGGTAGATGGCAGCACAGGATTGTGAGAAGGGTCTCCAGTGTGATGGGCAACTGTGATCGATCTATGTGAGAAATGAGAAGCCCTTAGTGTTAAATTAGCTATGTCAGAAGGACAGAATGCTTTGCTTTTCTGCAGGTTCAGATTACAGGTGTAGCCAAAGGAGGGTTGAGATGATACTTTCCTGTTGAGGCTATTTTCTGAAAGCCAGCCAGATGATGCTGATTTTCAGGAGAACCAGTAGAAGTAAACGGTGTGGAAATGAGCCTGTAGGATTCCTGAGTGTGTGTTGTTGAGGGTGGGTATTCCGCTAAAGTAAGCAGTGACTGCTGCAATGAATGGCATGATCAGAGCTGCAGCATGCATGTTACAAGGGTAATAAGACTTGGTTTGACCTAGCAGATTGATATGGCTATATTGAATAAATATTTTATTTGGGGGAGCTTGCTGACTTTGTGATTGAAGTTTTGAGATATGCATGCTGTGATGGACTTTGAGGCACAAACATTTTGTGAAGTGAGTTTTGAGTGTGTGATACCTTAACATGTCATGTAAAATGACATATTGGCATATTGCACTCTATGAAACACAGCAGAGCCAGGCAGATCTGCATACCTTAATTCAGCATCTCCTGAAGCATGCATATAACACATATGTAGTATGACACCTCTGTGTAATTTAACTCAAATTGGCATGTAGCATGGCACATGGGCCATATAACCATGCATGCAGTATGGTAGGTCTACATACCATAACTGAGCATGATTTGTGGTGTGACTTATACAACCCAGCAGAATATGGAACATGATGCATCTCCATATCGCAGTGCGTGCAACATGGCACAAGTTACTCATCTCCATATCACAGTGCATGTAGCATGGCACAAGTTACTCATCTCCATATCATAGTGCATGCAGCATGGCACAAGCGACGCATCTCCATATCATAGTGCATGCAGCATGGCACAAGCGACGCATCTCCATATCACAGTGCATGCAGCATGGCACAAGCGACGCATCCCCATATTACAGTGCATGCAGCATGGCACAAGCGACGCATCTCCATATCACAGTGCATGCAGCATGGCACAAGCGACGCATCTCCATATCACAGTGCATGCAGCATGGCACAAGCGACGCATCCCCATATCACAGTGCATGCAGCATGGCACAAGCGACGCATCTCCATATCACAGTGCATGCAGCATGGCACACGCGACGCATCTCCATATCACAGTGCATGCAGCATGGCACACGCGACGCATCTCCATATCACAGTGCATGCAGCATGGCACACGCAACGCTTCTCCATATACAGTGCATGCAGCATGGCACATCTATATACCATAAATCCTACCACAAATCAGCTAAAGCTGGAAACACGTAAGTGGCTAACTACAGGGGACAGAATAAAGTTTTTTTTTATATTTTTGGTATGTCAGCTGGACATTACCTTTTACGTAGGTGAAGGCAGATTGTTAAGACTGATATTAATAAGAAATTCTTCCAGCATAAAACTTTAAGCATAGCTTGCTATAATTGAATCTTGATGCTAAAATCTCAGTATCCAGAAAGGTAAGCACAGAAGAGCCCCTCTTTTGCATCTGCGATTAGTTATTTCTATGCCAGCTTTTGGAACTAGAATATTTTGAAAATCCTTTGTGAGTAGATTCAGTGCTCTGAGTTTTCAGATTTTGGTCATGAGAATAAGATTTTCATTTTTCACTGTGGTGCTTTTTACCGGGACAAGTACTGAGATTATTTACTTAATATATTTGCATCAGTATTCATGTAGCTTTTCTGAGGTATGTAAAAACCTGGGCTTAATTGTTTCTGCTTGCCAGGAAAGTATTTATAAAGTATGAACTCCATACCTTCACATATAAAACACTTCTCAACCAGTGTGGCAAAAAATGTGTTCCTCCTTTGACATTGGAAATCTGAGAGCTGCCTGTGTGTGGTAGTGTAGCCAATATTAAAGCATCTTTGTGCTGTCGAGAGGGTCATCCTCACTGCTGTTTCTTGTGTGTATTTTTAATGTTAAGTATTATTTATAATATAAATACAAACTTTGTATGTGTAGATATGCAAATGAATTACAGACTGAAAAAATGAAGTGCTCCATCCGGTGGTTTTGAAATAGATAAACATTCGAAGAAATAGCATAATGATTAAAGTTAATTGTTTGCAGCCAAGCCACAAATGAGGTAGGTCAGCAAACAGTGAAGTTTTATCTCAGTCTGATGACGTGAAAAAAGGGAACTAGGACAAAGGTTGACAAATAAGTGGAAATGAAGAGATGATACAAAACCTCTTTGTTTTTTTTTTTTAGACTAAGGATATTAATTCAAACCTTGAATAACTTATTTCTGACATGAAACTAATTTTGCTGCTTTTTCTTTCCATTTTGGGCATCTTTAATGTTTGGATTTCATGGTTTACTGTAGTTGTGCACGTGGAGGAGGAGTGGTATGCAGAACAGAGCGACTTAAACCCTGTGAGGGAGAATATTTTTAACATTTGTAATTGTTATTTACTAACCTTGTAAATGAACTGGTTTAGAGGTGGTTTTTAGCTGTGGCATGGACCAGTACAGAAATAAAATACAGATTATCTAGTATAAAGAGAAAACAAGGCATAAAGAATAAAATAGCATTCAGAATACAAATGAAAGGGAAATTACAGTGCAGCAGATGAATACAAATGTACAAAAAAGCACTTTAAAGACCACAAGACTATAACATGGAATGGCATTATAGCACATGCATTGCTAAAACAAGTTCAAGACTGTGTGAGGAAATGTACTTGAAAAAAGTAATGCACTGGAGAAAAACAGACATTTACATTTACCTGTCAGGAGATGATAGTTACCTATTTTGCCATTTTTATGAGCATTTAAACTTCTACATCCCTTCCATCTCTACAATCACCCTTACCCTTTTTCCATCTATTCCATGCTCTCTATGAAAGCCTCTGTGGATTCCTTGTCCACCACTCATTGTAGTAATTCATTATATGGTTCTACTCCCTTTGGTATCCGATCCTTCACCTTATATTTCTTTTGTGTTTTGGCACATTCAGTTGCTGCCTGATTTTTATCTGCTTCTGGTTTGATTTCTATTTCTGCTGGACACAGATATGCTTTTGCTAAACTAAGTAGGAAAACATTCTTAGACTTATTCTCCCCACGTTTTAACACTTTCACTATGTTTGGGTCCTGTGAGGACAGTAGATATGCCGTCAGATTGTGGATCTGTACATGTAATCAGTTTTGAGGAGCCTCGTGCTTCCTTCAGAATGAGTAATGTATATAATTTTGGTAGACACGTATTTGAAAACTGTGAAGCATTTTTTTTTCTTGTTTTCCTATCCCACTGATCCAGTACTTTTTGGGGGCAGTTAATCATCCCAAAAGGGTTGGAACAGGAAGAGCAAATTGGTTTATAGCTTGGACTTTTTTCCTAGATGTCAGGGCTGTTTTTAGTATTCATTTTAATCATCTAAAAGATTCCCTACTGAGTTTTGTTCAGATTTTTTCATGTTTTATTGTCTATCCTTCATCAGTTCCCAAATATTTATACAATCCCTCCTACTCAAATTCATTTAGATCACATTCTTGTCACAAACTGATACTTTCTTGGAGTTGCAGCTTTCCTGCTTTAAATGTTGCTTTTACACATGTATATAGATCAACTGTCATTCTTATATCATCTGAGAAAGTTCTAATAACCTGCAGTTGTGCTTTCAGCTCCTCATCTGATGAGCTATACAATTTTTAAATCATCCACAAAAAAATAAATCTTTATGCTTGGTTGTTTTCTGGAGGCCAAATTATAACCATAACCTAATCTGTTAGGAGGCCAGCTTCATGGGTTAAGGGCAAGACAAAAGAGCAGCTGTGACAGACAGTCACCCTGGAATATCCCCCTTTGAATTTTTATCCCTGGGATACTAATTTGCAATTAAGCCATGATAAACGTTAGTGGTTTGCCACTGTTTCGTGGCCACTGTAATATTAGCACTATTTTATCCATGAACGTGGGATGCTGTCAAATTTTTTGTAGTCTGTCCATGCCATGCTTACATTCTCACCCTTTTTACAGTTCTCCGTTATGGCTTTGTTTAACAACAAATGATCCTTTGTTCCATTTAACTTTCTTTTGTTATGATTTGAGTTTTTTTCTAAATGAATATAAACTCTGTCAGCTTCAATTCCAGTGTATAGTTTATACATCGTCGGAAGACAAGCCGTTGGTCTTTAGTTTTTAGGATAGCTTGCAGGTTTGCTCTTAAGGAGGAGTATTGTTTTTTCTGTTAACCAGGTTGGCATCTGTTCAGGGTGTGCGTATAAATAATTCTTACTCGTGGCTAAATCTTCAAGAAGTTAATACTTTTTAGCTAGACGTTAGTTACTGCATCTGGGCCTGCGGTTTCTAATTATTTCAACTTCTCTGGTCATTACTTCATCCCATTTTATATCCTGTACATTTGAACTTCTTATTCTTTCTTTTGCTTCTGTCCATTCAGCATCTTTATGTTCCACAGGATCTTCATAGACATTTCTTCAAAATATATATTTTTCTTTCTTTTTTTGGTGCCATTTCAATTCCTTTTGCCTTAATTTCCAATTTGCTGTAAAATGGTTTTGGGTCCTCAATAAATTGCTTATTTTATATATTTCCTTTATATTTATCTGTATATTTTTCTGCCTTTGCTGATTATCTTTTTAGTTTATTATTGAGTGCATGCATGTGCGTGCCTTCTGTGGAAGGTTGGACACCAGGCTGGCAACTCGACACCGTAAAACTCCACTGCCAATCATGAGTGGACAGATGAACCGCTGTGGTGACCCCTAACTGGGAAAACCCAGAAGATGATGATTTGCAATAGTGCATGATAGATCCTTATTTGTTCAGATACTGCACATTGCTTTTATCATGTCTATTTTTCCTGAGTATTTTTGTTGATCTGTTCCCTCCTTTGTACTCTCCTAACAATGACACTTTTTTCTTAGTTGCTTAGTTTCTCTATTTGATACTTCCATGATAGCTTTTTATTTCTCCCCTTCCTTTCCCTTACTGCCCTGTGCTTTTGTGGTAAGACTTTATCTGTTATTAATTTAGCTGCACACTAATGTATCCTATTTACTGTGGTAGTGGTGCTGCAGTAGCGTTGTCGCCTCACAGTAAGATGCTGTCCTGTTCGATTCTCAGCTAGAGCGTCTTCTGTGTGGAGACATGCGTGAATGCGGGCTTCATTGAAGGTTGTGGTTGTGGTCAAGAGCTGGCAAATCAAATCTAAAAAAAATCAAATCCAATCATTAGCAGACCGGAGTTCTTCTGTGGCGACCCCTAACTGGGAAAAGCCGAAAGACACAACAACATATTGTACGAGTTTCTATGAACAGTCCTGATTACTGAGTTCATAACGTTTTGGGTTTTATTGACTTTCTGTATTTCTTCCATTGATCTTAATATGTCTATCCCATCAATATTAAATCAAGCAGCTCTTCCCTTGGATCATTTTCTTCTAAACTGAGGGCACATTCTTTATTCACCATTTCCTGTGGGCATTCTATAGAAAGTTCCAGAGCATCTTCCTGTGCCATATTCTCTTCAGTTTCATCATGTGTCATCCTTTGCTATTTCATATGGCAACTCACTGGCCTATCACTCCCAGCATTGACTGCATCAGAGTTTCCATAGTTTCCTGTTCCTTCTCTTGCTGTGCAACTCGAACTGAAATTTTGTACTGGTGTCCTACTGAAGGCTCAAAAGTATCTTCATGTGGTAGCTGATCAGATGTTTCCCACTCCACTGATTTCTCCTTACTTTGGGATCCATTGCTGTATCCTGCTGTGGTTTTATCAGGGTTAAGATTTCCTACACTAAATCCTCCACTTTGCATGTAATCCGTAAGCTCATTTTCTATTTCTTTAACTTCTCCATTACTCCTCCTTTCTACTTTTCCCTCTTTGTTTTTTATTTTTTGTATTGTAAACATTTCCATATCTAGATGCCTTTGCCTGTATTTCTCTTCAAATGTCTATGGTGCTGCTCTTTTGTGTATTCATTTTGATTTCTCCTTTGCATAAATATTGCACCATATGAAATCTTTTTCTTTCCCATATCCATATTTCTTCAGATGTCTCCTGCTCTTCCTGTTTCTCCTTACTTGGGGGACTCCCTGTTCCATCGTGCTGTGATATAAACTGTTTTTTCTCCATTAAATCCTTCACTTTGCAGGCATTCCATAACTTCTGCTTCGTTTTTTTTTAAAATTTTTTTACTAATCCTCTGTTCTACGTTCCCCCTTTGTGATCTTATTTTTTTGTATTGCGAAATTTTCCATATCTGGGTGCCTTTGCCTGCATTTCCCTCTGAATATCTTTGGGTCTGCTTTCGTGTATTAATTAATTTGGCTTTCTGCTTTGCATAAATATCGTGCCATATCAGATCTCTTTCTTTTCTATGTCCATATTTCTTTTTTTATACCTTTCAAAAATCTCTGAATTTTGTTCTTTATATTTTTGCACTTCCTCAAATCACTTTATTTCAAATGGCTCATGATTTCTTGGTCTATATAATGCTCTTCATGAATCTGTTAAATTAGTAATGAACACAAATATGCATTTGGCAATTTTTCTTGTGCAAATATTTTCTGTCTCAGTCTATTTGTATACCTTCTGTCCTGGAAATTCCGGTCTTCTTGCATAATAGTGACAGTGCATAATTTATTGTTATTCTCAGTAGTGTACTAAGTCATTTTTATAGCTCTTCTTTGGCCTAACAGTTTTTGTAATTTTTTTTTGGACTACTTCTAGTAACATCTCCCCTGAGTCTGGCCTAACTCCATTGTAAGAATGTTTTCATGTCTTGATGATTCAGCTCTGCCATTTTCTATGGGTAAGTGGCACACTAACCTAACCAGGATTGCCTGCTCGCAACAATAGGTTCTCCACTTTAGTTCATGGCTGAGATGTCTCCACTGTCGAGTCTCCATGTCTTCTTTTGTCCACATGGAGTGGTGTTTTTACCCCTTTTACTTTGCAAAGGCAGTCCTTTAGGTTGATTGGTGATTTTTAATGGACTGAAGGTGTACATGTTGTGTTTGTAACTGTGTGCATTCTGTAACAGACTGATGTTCTGTTCAATATTGGACTCTGTGTCTACATCACAGTGACTCTGTAAAGGATAGAGTGGGTTATCAGAAAATGGATGGGCATTCCTATGAACCCACATTAGCCTTCTTTCTTTTTGCTGTTTTTCCTCTTCCTCAAACCTGTTTACTCCATCCCTGACTCATTTCTGTAGTTTGTTTTCCCTCTGTTTGATCTCATTCTCTTGACTTGCCCTTTGCCCTCTTTCCAAAGTATAATCCACTTTTTTGAAATCCCAACCATCATCTTTTTAACCATACTCCTTTAACCAGTAATCTACATATTAATGGAATATCTGTTGGTTAATTGTGCCCACATCTTGGCATCCTTGACTTCTTTCATCTCGGTTTGACCACAACCAGAATTCTAAAATTTGTATCCTTTCCAGTATAATATTGTAACTGTTGGCCAAACTTGTTATGATCTAAGACCTTAGTGAAGTACTTCTCCTTTTCTACCCTGGGGCTTTCATCTCCTAGTCTGCTCCTGACAGATTGATATCTCTCATGAATAATGCTCTCCTCCTCCTAACCCACTGAAAAACTAAAGGAGTTTTAGTTTTTCATCCTCCCCCTTTGATGTGCTGGGGGACAGTAAACTCCATCAGACCATCAAGTATGTTCTCTTTTACTGTTCCTCAGCTGCCATAACACTAACTCTAGATTTTAATTTTGCCCGATTCCTTGCCTCTTTCTTGGAGGCATATTTTCCTTCTACTGTCTGACCTCACATGTTCCCTTATGTAGATTGCTAGTCAGCTCAGGAGTAACACAGAAAGCAAAGATAGAGGTAAAATTTATTCAGCCAATCCTGTACACCAACCAGAGCTGGAACATGGTCAAGTGGGGCCCTAGGCAGGGTAATTGATTGGGCCCACCCCCAAAGCAGCCACTCCTGCAGCAACATGCCCTCCCCAGCCACTCTGGTGTTCCATTACTTGGGTATTTCTCTATAGTTAACATAAACAGTTTTCGAACTTATCAGTGTGCATACTGTTTTTTCTTTACTTCTACAGTGATTACAGATATTGAATTAAAATAGCACAAACACTAATCCATTTGCTAAACAAACAGTAGTCTCACAATGAAAACATATTTGGCATGAGCAGTAATCTTCTCTGCCTTTGAAACTTGCGTTCATTGAAACGGCATTACAACCAACAGATAAAATGCATCTAGTCATTGGAGAATTGTTTACCTTTGGGCTGTTTTTAAACCATAGGTTCCTTGCACACAATTTTAGGGCCATGCACACACGTGTGTGTTCACTGATTCACCTTCCTGATGGCCTAAATTATATTTCTTGCAGAATACTAAACCACTTGTTAGAGTTCTTTAAATTTGTAGTTTTGAACAGTTTTCCAATCAGCAATGAAACAAAATGTATGGCCTAATGATGACAAAACTGCCCATTTCAGAACATTTTAACCAGAAAAAGGCCACTCAAACCTCTGTCAATACAATCCATGAGTAAACGCCAATAAGCACAATCTCTGCAGAAGTAAAAGTTCTCCAAATAATTCTACATTAGACATCCATAACTAACAAAGAGATTGCTACTGGCAATCAGCTTTTACATTTCAGTGTTTCACCAACAAATTCAGTATTAGTAAATTAGTTTGCAGATGACATTGTGATCTGTAGTGAGAGTAGGGACCAGGTTGAAGATATCCTGGAGGGGTAGGGGTGTACTGAGGAGAGGAGTAGGGGTTAGCGGGACTAGGACAGGGTATGTGTGCATGAATGAGGATGGGCGAGTGGTGGGGATGCAGGGAGTGGAGTTGAAGGTGGATGAGTTTAAGTACTTGGGATCGACAGAGTAATGGTGAGTGTAGAGGGGAGGTGAAGAGAGTGCAGGCAGGGTGGAGTGTCAGGGGTGATTTGTGGCGGATGGGTACCAGTGGGAGTGGAGGGGGGAGGGTCTGCAGGAGGGTGGTGAGACCAGCTGTGTTGTATAAGTTGGAGACATTGGTATTGGCAGGGGGGCAGGAGTGAGAGCTGGAGGTGGCAGAGTTGGGGATGTTGGGATTTGCGCTGGGTGTGGCGGGGATGGACATGATTAGGAATCAGTATGTTGGAGTGTCAGCTCACGTTGGACAGTTTGGGAACGAAGTCAGAGAGGTGAGATTACGTTGGTTTGGGCATGTGCTGAGGAGGGATGATGGTTGTATTGGGTGGGGGGTGCTGGGGGTGGAGCTGCCAGGTGGGAGGAAAGGAGGAGGGCCTAGGATGGGGTTTATGGATGTGGTGGGAGAGGAAATGCAGGTGGTTGGTGTGACGGAGCAGTATGCAAAGAACAAGAGGGAATGGAGGAGGATGGTCCGCTGTGGCTACCCTAACGGGAACAGCCAAAAGAGAACATTATCAACAAATTCAGTACCTGCTGCTCTTGAAGAATTAATTGCCTATGTTACATTAAAAAAATTGGTAAGCTGGTAATATTGCAATAGAGAATGACTGACAGACCAACAACAAGTACATAGTTACTAGGCATCACATACAAAGGAGGACACACTCAGGAGTACAGAACCCCTATCCCCCTCTTAAAATGCACCAAATCTGCAATTGAAAGGGCACTGCAATATCAGCACTCCATATACGTGATGTGTGAGTAGAATCCACAGTCTTCTGCACCAAAGACAATTATGCTACTAATGCTGCTTTCAAATTCTAACCTGTCTTCACTTGAAACTCGCAGTTCCATGAAAATGCACTGAAACTCATAATTCCCTGAAAAAGCACTGAAACTCAAACTCTCAGTTCCATCAGCAGTCTGGTAGTTGGTGTAGAAGATTCAGGCTTTTATCTGCACTGAAGCTCATAACTCCTTCAGCAAGTCTGGTAGTTGGTGCAGAGGATTCAGGCTCTGCCTCCAGTAACAAAGTACAGGGTCAAGCCTGGTCAAGTTAATAGACTAAACTGCCCCCTAACTTAGGACATTACATACCATACCTCCACACCTCTCAACCTCTTAGCACAAGAAATCTGGGCAAAGCCTAAAATAGTGGAGGAGGGGACAAAGTCTCCAAAATAGGGACAGATTATAAATATTATTCTTATAGACTTAGAAAGTTGCTAGAATAACAGCATTCATCTTAGCATGCATTTTCTGAAGGAAATGGAAACTGAAATGTATGCCATTGTTTCAGTCCTCATTGATTTGCCAGAAAACCACATTTTATGAGTAGGCCAAAAATCTGGACATTTGAGACGTATGCATACCTCTCAACCTCTTAGTGCAAGCAATCTGGACAATGCCTAATATAATGGGGATACAATGGCCCTAAAATAGGGATTGATTTTACATATTGCTTTTTTTAACTTGGAAAGTTGCTGGAATAACAGGATTTGTGTTATTATGCATTTTTTGAAGGATGTGAAGTCAGGAACTCTTGTATATGTCCTTATCTAATGACTTCAGTCCTCTGTGATTTGCTAGAAAACCAAACTTTTATGAGAAATTGACCAAAATTATGAGGCTAAATCTGGACAATACAGAGGTATGTTAAACACACACACACCTACCTTCTGTCTGCTCTCCCACAGCAGGACACACATGCAGACACCTACTCTCTCCTACAGCAGTAAATACACACAAAGATGCCTTCTCTCTCATACATCAGTATACACGCACGCCATCTCACATACAAACAGAATGGCTAGTTTAAATTACACATACACACATACTCGCACTTTCTTTTTCATATCGAAACATTGGAACCGCTAGTTTAAATGATATACACACACTGATCTACTTCAGAAGCTCGAAGTTGCAAAACCTAGAACTTCAAGCAGTCAAGAACATAAGATTAAAATGTTGAAACTTTGAAAATGTAATAAAAAAAATAATTTTTTTGCAGGGTGGCAAGTCCCCCTGCCCTCCCACACCCGCTGCTAAATAAATATACCAACTCTGAGATCACTCTACAGTGAGGAAAACCAGTAAATTCCCCATTCCGTGCTGTGTGGCAATCTCCATTCATAATGTTTTGAAGATTCAAAACTTCAGTCGTATAGTGTCAGCCTTTTGAAGTTTTGAAAACTTTGAGCTTCTGAAGGGGACACACTCACACTCACACACTCACTCTCACACTCTCACACTCTCACACACTCACACACTCACACACTCACTCACACACTCACACACTCACACACTCACACTCTCACACTCTCACACTCTCACACTCTCACACTCTCACACTCTCACACTCTCACACTCTCACACTCTCACACTCTCACACTCTCACACTCTCACACTCTCACACACATGCGCTTACCTTCTCTATAAACAAAATGGCTTGTTTAAAATTCAGCGCAGGTGCAGAATGGGTTTACATCCATACTGGCATGTGAGCGATGCACGCATGATCCTCATTAAAGGAGAAGATGCTGCCACCATGGTGTTAAGAAGTAGTAGTAGTTTTTATGTTGAAGCCTCCTAGCCAGAGTGGGCCCCCATAGCCACAAAGGCCTAGGTGACTGCCTGTGTCGCCTAGTGCTGGATCTGGCTCTGATGCCAACTACTCCGGTCATTGATTTGTGTTTCTCTAATGTCCGCAATGTTACCCCTTCTTTCTTGCATCATTGCATACAGCTCTCTCCATTCTCCCTCAGACTCCTTGCATTACAAAGTAGAGTTTCCCAGTCATAAATCAAGTTTCCTGTTACCCTTCCTCCCTTTCATATTACTTTAAAGGTATGATCATTGAGCTGTACCAGTGCTACCCAGTGTTAAGTAGTACTGCCCTTTCCCTTTTAAGAAGAGCCTGTGTCTGGCATGTAATAGTTCTCTCTGTCAGGTCTCCCCATTCTCCCTTGTTCACTACCACAGTAGTCATTAAACACTGTCCTCTGCATAACTGGCAGCTAAAGTGCAGGTAATACTACCGAGAATGCTACCTTGCAACCCCTGTCCTGTCACCTCTGACAGCAATTTGGCACTACTTGCTACTATTGCAGCTTTCTCTTTCAATAGGTTATTGGTTTGTTACATGCACCACTGTAATCTACTTCTGTCCCCCTTGTTGATTTCATTAGGTCCTTCCTCCCTTGACATTGATAATTATAAGCTCCGAGATCAGATGTTCTTCGTGTTTCACTGTTGCAGTCATTACAATTGGGTTATCTGCTTGCAGTAGCCCTCAGTCAGCCTGAAAAAGTCTTGGGTCCTGCATCGGTTGCTGTCCCTTCTTCCATGACGTCAGGTCATCAGGGTATAAAACATGCAGCCGATGCCATTACATCAGTCTTTCTTGCCGTGCGGTGCCCGAAGCAGAAGCAGAAGCAGTTTGCAAGTGCCGGTCAGCCGACTCCTGAAATTTTCGTTTTTGACTTTCCGAACTGAAGTCTTCAACTAAAACTAAGTACCCTGTTGGGGAAACTATTTTTCTTGCTCCTTACCGATGTCCGTAAAAGTTAATAATTGCATTACTTGTGGAAAGCAAATACCTCACAAAGATTTTAATTCGTACTGTATTCCTTGCCTAGGCCCCGACCATGGCGTACCTTGCTGTCCGTTTTGTGCTTTATTTAATCAGCACACTATCTGTTGTCTGTATATTTTCGCTTCTAAATATTTCGGTTTTCTGTTTAATTATCCAGAAATGTCATTGGTTAGCCATCCTACTACCGGGATTCTGAAGAAATGCAAAGATAAAGGCAGAGACAGGCTGCCGAGGCCCAAAGCTGCTGATGGCGCTTCTCCTAAGCCAGTCACCAGTTCGCTGGTACTCCAGTGAGGCACTTTCGCAGCCCCTGATACCAGCTACTTCTCACTTGCAGGCCTCTACAGTGAGATGCTTCAACTGTGGAACCTACAGATGTCTCTACCTTTGGGTCCAGAGCCACTGTGCAGGCACCGGCTTCTGAGGGTGTATTCAGGCCGATGGACTTGCATATTAAACAGATGCCGCCTCCTTCATTTAGGCCAACATCTCGAACCATGCCTAAGAAACCGACACCCAGGCTGCATGCTCAGGCCTCTATGCCTAAAAAACAAATGATAAGAATGGCTGAAGATCTTGTAACTCTAATCAGGGGAATCCAACCTCCCCCTTCTAAGAGACCTAGGACTGAAGTTGTTTATGAATCTTCTAACCAGGATTCTGATTTTTCTGATTCTTCTGATGATCTGGATTTGCCCTTATCTACTTATGAGGATTATCATGCAGAGGACTCTATTCCTTCTGCTTCCCCTCCAGAGGATTTATCTCTTGGTGAAGCCTTACATACTGTAAGGGAGCATTTCTACTAGGAAAGCCAGGATTTTTCTGATTCAAAAAAGAGGCTTAGGGATTACTCCTTACTCCTTCTTACTCCTGTCTCAGCATAGGCCTTTAGCTATACCTCCTGTACTAGACATTGCTGATGATGCCTTTTCAGAATCTAGTTTGGCCCCTTATTCTTTGCCTCCTGCTCCCAGAAAACCTGACAGATATTACAGGGTTCCTGACTCTCACAAGTTCCTTTTTAAAAATCCTATTGTGGATCCAGAGACTATTTCACAGGGACCCAAGGGCATTAAGGCGTCTACTGCCGAGACTCCAGGGCACTGGAAAGATGGGGTAAGAACGTTTACACTTCTGCAACCTTGGCAATTAGGGCTTTAAACTGCCAGTTTCATATGTTAAAATATCAACAAGAATTGCTTAAACAGAAAATGATGAGGATTCCTGACTTTTCTGAAAATAAAGAATTACAGGATTTAATGCATTCAGCTGAACAGGTTGGAAAACGTATTTTGCAATGTGGATTTGATTCATTAGAGGCTTCTTGCAGAACTGTTACTGGGTCTGTGCTCAGAAGGCATGCTTGGTTTATGGTGCAATCTTTGCCTGATCATGTTAAAGCTAAATTGTTGGATGCTCCCTTGAATCAGAACTGCCTGTTTGGCAACAAGGCTGAGGAAGTTCTTAAAAAGATGGAAGATTAAGCTAAATCTATGCAAACTGTTAAAGATTTCTTACAAGTTCAGCCTCCTAGATTTAGTAGTCACTGGCCCTCTAAAAATTGGTCCTTTCCAGCCCCTTCCAGGTCTTCTCAAACCAAACCCAGACACATCAGAAACCCCAGGTTTCAGTCCCAAGGGACACACAAGACTAGGCAGTGGGGGGTTTCCACACCCAAACCTGGGAGTAGTAAGACTCCTCCTATGGAAAACTGTCTCAATGACTTTTTTTTTTTAAAACTTCCAAGCACTTCCCAACTGAATGCTCCTTTAGGCGGAAAGATTGGTCTGCAGGCCAAAAACTGGGAACTCATTACCCAGGACAAATGGGTTTTAAAGATAGTGTCCCAAAGATACAGATTTCACTTCCACACATTACCAACACCAAGTGGGTGGCCAGATCTACTCCCAAATCAGTGGGAAGAGGCCCAAAGTCAAATACTCTCTCTGTTAAACATGAGGGCTATTCAGTTGGTACCAGAAGAGGAAAAGGGACAAGGTTTCTATTTGAGACTTTTCCTGGTACCCAGAAAAGGCAATACATGGCGTCCGATCCTGGATCTTTCTACTCTAAACACCTTTCTGGTGATTCCAAAATTCAAAATGCTGGCTCTTCACCAGCTGCTTCCTATGCAAGGCAAGGATGCATGGTTGGCAACACTAGACTTAAAAGAAGCATACCTGCACATCCCTATCAGGGAGTCTTGCAGAAGATACCTATGCTTCAAAGCAGGCTACATGCACTATCCGTTCTCTACACTGCCCTTTGGCTTATCTACTGTGCCCAGGGTATTCACAAAGTGCCTAGCTCCAATCATATTTTGCAGGCAAAGAAATATTCAAATATACCCATACCTGGACTATTGTCTAATTCAGGCAGAAAGCAAGGACATTCTTTTGAATCATCTGGCCTTTTTTCAAAGGGTATTGACTTGTCTGGGGTTCACCATAAATGAAAAGAAATCACACCTGGTACACTGTCAACAAATTATATTCTTGGGAGCAAGCTTGAATGCAACTTCCCAGATGGCTTTCCTCACTCCAGAGAAACAGATGCATTTGACAACTTACCTCAAACAACTGGCCACAAAAACCCATCTATCTGCAAGGCAAATACTGCAAGCCTTGGGGTTCATGGCCTCCTGCATTCTTCTAGTTCCATATGCAAAGCTGCATATGAGGAAACTACAATAGTATCTCAAAAGCCTATGGTGTCAACATTCACAGGATCTAGAAGCAAGGATTCCTATCATACCTTACCTACGCCTAGAGTTCCTTCGGTGGGCAGAGGCCTGCCACCAAAACAAGGGACTACCTTTCACACCACCCCCTGCTGCCCAAACCCTAACAGATGCATCAGACTATGCATGGGGGCTCACCTGGCAGGGAAGTGCATTCAGGGCAAATGGAACCAAGTCAAAGGCACCTGCACATAAATCAAAAGGAAATGTTAGCTGTACAGAATGCTCTGACAGCCTTCAAGGACCACATTCTTCCAGGACAACTAATGGTAAAGATGGACAACACCACTGTCATGTAGTACATAAACAAGCAGGAAGGTACACATTCTTACCCCCTTTGCAGACTAGCCATGGCATTGTGAAACACAGCCT
Source organism: Protopterus annectens (assembly GCF_019279795.1). Taxonomy (NCBI): domain Eukaryota; kingdom Metazoa; phylum Chordata; order Ceratodontiformes; family Protopteridae; genus Protopterus; species Protopterus annectens. The sequence continues at coordinate 1,109,413,698 of NC_056748.1, forward strand.
TGAGCTGCCAAGTGAATATACAAGCTCAATTCCTGCCAGGAAAACTAAATACACTGGCAGACGGACTAAGCAGAAACCTCATTGACCCACACGAGTGGAAACTGGAACCAAGGATTTTCAACATGTTGACAAGCAAATGGGGGAGCCCAGATATAGACCTGTTTGCCTCCCCCAGGGCCATCAACTGGACAAATTCTGCACAAAGATTCCCCACAAGCTAGCTTGGAAAGAGGTTTCCTATCAGTTTATGCCTTTCCTCCTCTGCCTCTGCTCTCCAAGGTACTACTAAAGATTAAACAGGACAAGCCAAGGACGATTTTAATTGCACCACACTGGTACCCGCTCTTGCGCAGTGTGTCACGCTTGGCTCCATGGCACCTGCCTAAGACTCATTCCCTGTTGTCTCAGCAGGAGAACCAGATTCTGCACCCTCGGCTGCAAACCCTGAACCTGGCAGCCTGGCTAATTACCTAATCTCCCCTTTACCATCCCTCAGTAAATCAGTGATGGATATCAATTTAGAGGCAAGAAAGCTTGTACTAGAAAATCTTATGCTGCAAAATAGAAAAGATTTTGTGCCTGGAACCAATCTCAAGGAATGAACGCAGCAGTGCCCATTTTACCTCCGATCCTACAATACTTGATTGAGATGCTTCATAATGACTTGTCCTTTTCCTCCATAAAAAATCATGCCTCAGCCATTTCAGCTCATTATAGCACAGAGCCTCCCCTCTTCTCTCACCCACTACTCAAGCAGTTCCTCAGAAGGGCCAAAAATTTAAGGCCACCCAGGAGAGCTCCAACTCCAGCCTGGGATCTTAACTTTGTCTTGGAGAAACTCACTCTTCCTCCTTTCGAGCCAGCTGCTACTGCAGATTTAAAATTTCTTTCCTGGAAAACAGCTTTCCTTTTAGCAATCACTTCTGCAAGAAGGGTATCTGAATTACAGGCCTTTATGGCAGTGGAACCTTTAACCGTCTTTCATGCAGAGACATGGTGTCCCTCAGAACCAATCCCTCTTTCATGCCCAAGGTGATATCCAGTGTGGCTCTTAATCAGTCCATTCATTTGCCTACCTTCTTTCCTAACCCACAGAACAAAGGGGAATGGATATTGCACTCTTTAGATGTGCACAGACAGCTTAGATTCTACTCAGACAGGACTAAACCTCAAAGGAAATCTGAACAACTGCTGGTGGCATTTGCTGCTGGGACAGAGGGTAAAGCTATTTCAAAACCATTTCAAAATGGATAGGGCACTGCATTAATTTCTGCTATAAGCACCATGGAAAACCTATCCCACAGGGCATCAGACACCATTCAACCAGGGCTGCATCTACCTCTACAGCCTTTCTCGGGGGCGTCCCTACTAGGGACATCCTAGAAGCTGCTACCCGGAGTTTTGTGCATACTTTCACCAAGCATTATCATTTGCCAATTTTCTCTAAATCCAGAGCTGGTTTTGCCACTGCAGCCATGCAGGGCCTTATAGCTGGTCCTAATTCTTTTTAAATTCCTCCTCCCAACCTTAGCTTTGGGAATCTACGCAAATGTGATGACTGCAACAGTGAAACATGAAGAACATAATAGAGTTGTGTACACTTACCATAAATGTAGATGTTCGAGTGTATTCACTGTTGCAGTCCTGGTTACCCTCCTTCCAGCCCCCTTTCTTCTTTTCACTGTACCTCTACTCTCACTTACTATGCTCAAAAAGCTTTTTGGTGTATTTGCTTTTTTGTTGGAGGTATATCCTTGTATTTATAGATTTAATTGCTCCCCATTAGAGGGGCACTTGACATCTGGGGCAAGAAAAATTGATGTAATGGCATCAGCTGCATGTTTTATACCCCTGATGACCTGATGTCAAGGAAGAAGGGACAGCAACTGACACAGGACCCAAGACTTTGATAATTGGGCCGACTTGAGGGCTACTGCAAGCAGATAACCCAAATGTATTGACTGCAACAGTGAATATACTGGAACATCTACATTTATGGTAAGTGTACACAACTGTACTTTTCACTGACACCTGGTCACTCAATTTTTTCACTTGCTGTAACTCTTAATCCTGCCCCCCCACCATATCCAAGTTTCCATCCACCCCCCCCCACCATATCCAAGTTTCCATCCACCAAAACGGACTTCTCTGCAGTTGATTCCCTTCTTCTGCATCTGTGTTCTTTTTCATCCCTTCATTTTTCCTACACAACATTCCAGTACTCTTCTGTCTCTTTGGTGCTGCCTCTCCCATCTGGGTGAGTTTTTCCCCAACTCACTTCCTTCAAGCCAGGTTGTAGACCTTGTTGGCTTCAACAACTTTAATAATTTGAATGAAACGTAAATGTGTGACTTCCGGTTATACCTCTGTGCAGTCTGGCTTTCAGATACTTCCCTCTTGTTGCTGAAACCATGTATTAGAGCAAACAAGGGAAACTAGTTTACCTCTGATTCTGAGCTTGGTGGGATTTCACCGATAGTCAAAAATGCTAGAAGGAACAGTTTTAGATGTTTAGAACAAGCCTGGTAAAAGTCTTGGTTAGCCCTGGAGACTTTTTTCTCACAAATACTGAATTAATAATGAATGAAGCTTTTGAATGAAAGGAAGGACAGGTAGGTCAAATTTTTTGAAATTTTAGTTGCTTAGGATTTTTAGAAACTGCTTTCAGTAAAGAAGAGCCCATGCCTTTCAGAAGTCAGCATCAGTAAAATCAATAACAAATTTTTTTTCCACTACGGGCAAATGATGAAAACACACACACACACAAATATATGTATGTATATATATATATATATATATATATATATATATATATATATATATATATATATATGTATTTTTTTTTTTTTTTGTCTTGCCTACAGCAAAATAAGTCATCATTCCTTGACTGCCCTCATGGGGGCAGACATCCCAATTCCTTTATAAGCTACATCTGTCCCACAATGCACTATGAGATCAAAGATTGTGAGTAAAGTAGCTCCACCATTTGTTCTCCTTCACTTAGAATAGAAACCTGGAAACACTGACAAGTTTTAGAGTCTGCAGATCATGTGTCATTGACCGGTCTTCATTGAGTTTTACAAATGTTCCTACTGATGTTCTACACATTCCCTGAAAGAAGCTTGCAAAAGTGTCCAAAGACTTTATGCAATGAGCAGGTTTGCAAGTTTCAGTTCCTGACCAAGTTACTCCTCCCATCACCCTTCCATCAATGAGCTGCAGTCTCACATTTCCAGCTTGGCTAGGATTTAGCTAATTGGTCAACGTTGCATGATGATAGACATCAAGCCACAGCCTGGTATGCCACTAAAACTGAATAGCATTTCCCAGGAATTATTTATTAAAAAAAAAAACATACACATCAATCCGGAGTTTAGGACAATCTGTTTCTCTTAAAATATACACAGTAAAATATTTGATTTGAATTGCATTCTGGCTGCTCACGTGATTATCATTGCATAGTTATTCTATTACAGCATAACCTGAACTATGGTATGTAATGCCAGGCTTTACATAACACTGAAAGCTGTTTTCGGTTTCTTCTTGGCAATAACCTCCCAAGCCTCTGATGTGACCCAGTATTTTCTGTTACTTTTGCTTTATGTAGCTTGTCTTAGATGTATGCTTATAGCATTATCTCTCATCCTCTCAGCAAAAGACTTGTGGAGAAAGCTTCTAAATCTGGTACTTTTGAAATAGCAATACTCCTGATTTTAGTAAGCTTACAAAATAAGACTACATGAATTAGCATTCATTTTCTGAAGGAAAAAAGGGTCTTTATTTGCAATAAATATCATTATTTGTTCATGAGAATCTAGCACCTTTTTCAAAAAGCATTATAGAATATAGTATGTCAGCAAAGGTATAAGCCAAAATTAGGGACACTTGTGGAATAAGCTGACAAGCGATCCAACACTCCTCATATGTTCTTCATTGCAACTACCCAAATCAGACAGACATGCACATACTTCTGTAGCAGTGATCTCATACTCCAAACAGGGCACTCAAACAATTTTACTCTTAATTTCGCTATTTGACAATGAGCATTCACACTACACTTACAAAGGCACACATCCACTCCATACAAGCAGACAGCCACTCACACCCACAAAACATACCAGTCAGCTTTGAGGCTTATCCCACCTATCTGCAAAATTGTGCTGTAATGGATTAGGCAAATGAAAATGACTGATGGATGTCAGCTCATGACTCCACTCCCTATCTATTAGAAAGTATGTCCCCCTGAGAGCTCATCATAATGTTAATAGGCATGCTGATATCTGTGCCAGACTGAGTGCAGGTTGCATTGGGATTGCACCCCCATATATCAAAATTTAAAAGATGACTTTCACAAATGTAGATAACACATTTTTATTTTTTGGGAAGCTGATATAAATTTATTTATATTTATGGTAAGTCTTGGGTCATTTATGCTCGCGTGGACTATGACTAAATCATACTGGTCCTTGTGGTTCTGCGACTTGAATGTGTGCATGATCTGATGGATCCTGGCCCTGATAGGCAACTGATCATAACCCTCTCCTTGCTCCGTGTGGTGAGTGGGACAACATTGTGGCTCACAATGGAGTCCCACATGACCAAAATATTGGATTGTAGGTTGTCTGCCGTATGGGCTTAAGACAATGAGATGTGGCTGAATGTGTTGTCACAAAAGGAAATACTGCCAGCCCAGCTATCTGTAATTTTGTAAGTAATTCTGTCATTTGTGAATATTGATACGATTCATATAGAAGCGTGTGTAAAAGTATAAGTACTGAGCTAAAATGTAACCACAGCCTGTGTTGCTGGCTTAGACTAGAAGTGTATATAAACTATTGTAATTGTGTATATGTTTAACAGTAAAAACTAGGACATTGAGTTTTAACTTGCAAAACTTTGAGTAAATACGTTGAAATTAAAATGTTTTACGATTGTGCTATAATCTCTCGGTTTCTGTTCAGTAGCAGACAATGTCTAGAGCTAGAAGTTTTGTACTGTCTTAGAGAAGTAATTACTAGGTTTGAGATGCAGAAGTGTTTTATTGTTGTATGACTTCCAAGATCTGGATGCATCTGAGAGATGTGTATTTTTCACAAGGAGATGTCAAATGCTACACTGGGGGTTTAGCTTGAGAACTCTGTCAGAGAGACTGTGTATTTTGTCTTTAACCAAGAAACATCCACTCACCACTCATCTGCACATGCCTTGTTGTAGCTACGTTTTTAGGGTATAGAAACTCTTTTAGATTCAGATAGGAATATAGTAAAGTATAGCTTAGATGTTTTCTTTGAGACTGTCCTGCAATGTTGTTTTAAATATTTCTTGTGATTTTGAACTCTGATGTAATTGATTACTTACTGAGTATTGTCTTGTTTGTTTATTTGTTAACTATATTAAACCTATCTCTGTGGCTGATATCCATGATACATATTGTATTTGCATATCTATTTGGTGACGCTGTACAGGCCACAACTTAAATAGCCTTGCTCTTGGTCAGACTACCATTTGGATTAATAGTAACATTATCAGTAAGATTAGAAACCCTTTGTGAAGGACCTTAACGTAGCTGATAAGAGTTGGCTGATGGCAGTCAGAGCTACCTTATAGCCTGGGCAGAAGGGGGCATAGCTAGTAAACCTGTGCCAGCCTTCTTCAGGTGTGTGTGTGTGTTTGTATTTAAATCAAATCTCAAAGTGTGTGTGTGTTTCAGCTACTTGGGCAGGGATAAGAAAGCACTGGTTGGACAGAGAGGGTGCTGGAGGTTTTGGCTTGGCCACTCAACTGAGATCTCAACCCTACAGTTTTGCTAGTGGAGAGTCTTATTGGGGATCTGGAGAAAGAGGCAGAAACCAGCCCCAGACTGACTGTGATCTCCTTTTTGCTCTGAAGGGATAGTGCAATTTATTGTGTGTGCACTTGTCATCCTCCCAGTGTGTACATTCCCACTGTTGTCAGTGGTGAGGATTGAGGCTCCTTGGTTACTAGGCCAGTGCAGGGGCGTCACATATTAATTGCTGGCAGTGGTAGGATGGCCACATCACATATTTGGCTTGTAGTGTGGATATTGAATTCCGGTAGCCTGTAAACAGTGGTCACTGAACATGTTTGTACTCTGTCAGCCACACAGTGAACATTCAGAGTTTTATATCACAATTGTTTTATTTTTTTGTTAGCTTAGTTAGAGAGAGCAGGAAAGCATGTTGGCAAAGGAGTATGGCAAGCTGACAAGGAGCCAGTTGGAGGAGATGTGTCAGGCTAAAGGACTGGTGCATGCCAACCCAACCTAAGGTAGAAATTATTGTAGCCCTGGGCACAGCTGCATCGCAGACCAGCAATCGGGAGGATAAGCAGGCTGGCCTTGGAGATGTACCACTCTCAGAAAATGGACAGTTTAACCTTTCCACTGAGGACTTAAAAATCCGTCTAGTATTACAGACATGAACTGGAGGCCAGGTGTTTGGAAATTGAAGCAGCAGAGAAACTCTGACATCTGGAAGATGAGGAGAATGAGAGGCAGAGGCAACATGAAAAGGAGATTTGCTGACACTTTGCCAAGGTCATGGAGGTAATGGGGAAGGGAGTAGCAGAACCCCAAAAGCAACAAAGGTCAGTAAATTTCTTCTGCAATTTACAGGGGGTGATAATTTTGATAGTTTCATTCATATATTTGAAAGGTTATGTAAACAGTATAATGTTGACCCAAGGGCTCTGGGTATGGTTCCTGACTGCTATTTCTAAATTGTCTGATACTGATTGCTTAAATTATAATACAGTCAAAAATTGTTTGTTAGAATGTTTTAAGTTAACACTTGAAGTTTATAGGAAAAACGTTTCAGGAGCATAGACGCAAGGCAGATGAAAGTCTGTTAATATATTGCTGAACTAAGCACTTATTTTCATAGGTGGGTGAGTTGATGTCAGGTCAGCACTTTTGAAGGGCTGGTAGACCTTTCGGTGAGAGAGCAAGCCCTTAGCACTTTGCCTGAGGACATGAGAATCTGGTTAGCTGATGGACAATGCAATACTGGAGATGAATTAAGGAAGAAGGGGAAACCTTTATACCTAACAAGCAAGGGTATCACTGTACAGGAAAGGGACACCCAGTGCTGCTCATGAGTCTACAGGAACCCATGGTGTGCAGCCCAGACTGCCACAACAGAGTCTGCCAGTTGTAGGGGAAGCCACTAGTCCAGGTACATGCCCAGGACCAAGGGTGAAATGTTTTAAATACAACCAGTGGAGCCATGTAGCATATAGATGTCCATGGAGGCAAGGTGGGGAACAATGGTTGGAGAGCCAGTAAGTGGGAATGACAAATTGCCTACAGTAGGCAAGGGTACCAAACTACCACAAGATATTATATCCTATCTTAATGGATGGGAAAGAGGACACTGCTAAGAGAGACAGCCTTTTGACCTAACCATTGTGAAGCCTACAATGATTAAAGAGGAGCACTACTTGCTTGGGCAGTCTACTCCAGTTAGAGCTTTAGGAGGGACCCCATTCCAAATATGTTTGTCTAGGGTGCACCTTGACTGGGAGGGTAGAAAAGGAAGCCAGCAAGTAGGTGTATTTGAGGCTATCCCTGCAGATGTCCTGATAGGGAGCACTGCATTATCAAACTCATTCCCTATGTGCATGCAATTACATGCAGTTAGGCTTGGAGACGAGCATGTGGGTCTGGAAGCCTGGGGGGACCCAGACAGACTGCACACTTACAGCTCGGACTGGTGAGGTGGTTACTTCAGGGAAAGAGCTACCCTGTAGTAGTGAGACTGAAGGTGAGCCACAGCTGCTTGTGGGTACTGATGTTCCCTTGGACAGAGTGACTTGCAAGGGCATAGGTGAGTAGTAATAGTAGTATCCAGGTTTAGAGTGAGGCAGCACTGTCAGAGGATACCAGACTACCTGTGGAAGGGGAGCTGGGAAGGGTTACAAAGAGAAAGTTGAGACCGGCTCAGCTCTCAGACCCTACATGACAAGGCCTGAGGGAAATAGCCAGTGAGGCACCTGATTCTCAAGGGAAAGGGGTATCTGTATACTGTGGGACAAAAGGTTACTGTGTAGTGTACCTCTGAGGGAGGGCCAAAGTGTGAGAGAATATAGCAGTTGGTAGTCCCCAGTGCCTATCATCTGGCACTTCTAGCCATAGCCCATGATATTCCCTTTGCAGGTTATATGGGCATAAAACTTGCAAAGAGACGTACTGCGCAGAACCTTTTTTGGCCTGTGATTTCCAGAGATGTAACAGGGTACTGCCGGACCTGTGAGCAGTGCCAAAAGGTAGGCAAGGCAGGAGACAGGGTGAAAGCTCCTTTGATGCCTTTGCCTGTACCATTTTAGAGGGTAGTTAGGGATATTGTGGGGCCTCTGCGTACCCCAAGTTCCACAGGGAAAATGCATGTCCTAGTGGTAGTAGTTATGCTACCAGATACCCTGATGTTGTGGCCCTATCCTCCATTGAGGCAGAAAAGGTGGCAAATGCTTTGTTACAGATTTTCAGCAGGGTAGGTTTCCCAAAAGAAATACTGACTGACAGAGGTGCCATTTTCATGTCAGATCTGCTAACTTGTCTGTGGAAGCACTTTGTGGTGAAGCACCTAAGGACCACTCCTACCATCTCCAGACTAATGGTCTTGTTGAGAGGTTAAACTCTACACTCAAGATGATGCTGCAGGCATTTGCAGACCAGTTCAGGAAGGAGTGGGACAAATATTTGTTCCATCTGTTTGCTTACAGAGAGGTTTCCCAGAAATCCACAGGTTTATCACCCTTCAAATTGCTGTATGGGCATAGGGTGAGGGGACCTCCTATATTTGATTCGATATGAGTGGGAGGGTATGTGTGAATCCCACAAGGAATCTGTTGTGGCATATGCCCTAAACCTCAGGCAAGGCTCAGAGAACTCATGGGCTTTGGCCCAGGAGAACCTGACAGAAGACCAACAGCAGAAAAAGGTCTGGAATGACAGGAATGCTCAAGCTAGAGAGTATGCTGTAGGGCAGCAGTTTATGGTTCTCATTCCTGTCGGATACAAGCTGCAGTCAACTTGGGAGGGACCCTTCAGGATGGTAAGAAAGGTCAGTAGTGATAACTACATGGCAGAACTGTGAGGCAGGAGGCAGGGGCACAAAGTGTACCATGTTAACATGATGAAAGCTTACCATGATGGGGAGGCCATTGTGCTGAGTATTTGCAGTGGATTGCAGGAGGAGACTGAGGGAGATCTGGTGACTGATCTCCTCAGTGAGGCTCGGACTGACAACTTGGTGGGAAGGGGTAGCAATGTCTCAGCAGCTATCTCCTACCCAGGTTTGAGAAATCAGAGCAGTGTTATAGGAGTTTGGGGACATGTTCCGTGGGAAACCAGGATGCACCCACCTGGTTCAGCACCATGTGAATACAGGCCCCTTATAGGGTTCCCGAGAGAGTCAAACCTACTCTGAGGGAGGGGTTACAGGAAATGTTGGAACTAGGTGGTAATCCAGGAGTCCAGCAGTTCTTGGGCCTCCCCAGTGGTGCTGGTAACAAAGATGTATGACAGCACCAGGTTCTTTGTGGACTGCAGGAAATTAAATTGTCACACAGAATTGTATGCTTATCCCATGCCTAGGACTGAAGCCCTAGAGCAGCTGGGTGGGGTTAAGTATCTTACCACCACTGATCTTACCAAGGGTTACTGGTAGGTGCCCTTGACTCCCAGCACTAGACAGAGGTCAGTCTTTGTGACTCCTTTTGGTTTGTCTGAGTTCACAAAGATGCCCTTTGGGATGAAAAATGTGCCAGCGACTTTCCAGAGGCTGGTAGATCATATCCTAGCAGGAGATTTTGCCCTTGCTTATGTGGATAATGCTATCTACAGTCTTTCCTGATGAAAGCACCTTCAGCATGTCAGGGAGGTGCTGGGTAGACTACACAGGGCAAGGTCGACCATTAAGTCCAGCAAATGTCAGTTGGGTATGGCAGAGGTCTTCTACCCGAGACACAGAATGGAGAGTGGTAAGATCAGAACCTGCCAAAGTGAAAGCCATTCAGGCATGGCTTGCCCCTGTTACCAAAAAGCAGGTCAGGGCATTCTTAAGGACAGCAGGGTACTACAGAGAGATTGTCCCCGATTTATAGTACCATAGCTGCTCCCCTCACAGACCTGACAAGGAAATACAAGCCAGAGAAGGTAGTGTAGACACCACCGTGTGAGAAGACATTTCAGAAGCTTAAAGGAGCTGTGTTAGCCAGTCCAGATTACAACAAAGAATTTATTGTGCAGGTGGATGCTTCAAACCATTGGGTCAGGGCTGTACTCAGCCAGGTCTCCTCAGATGGAGAAGACCACGTAGTGGTATATCTCAGTTGTAGGCTCCACCCCAGGGAAGGAATGCTATGTAGGTGTAGAAAAGGAAGGTCTAGCTTACAGACCACAATCCCTTAACATGGCTACATAGAGCCATCCAGCAAAATGCCAAGTTACATGGGGTTAGGAATGTCAATGCAGATGGGCTTTCAAGACAGATAATGGAGTGAGTTATTCCCAGACAGTCAACCCTCTCAAGCAACATTTCTCAAGGTTCACTTGAAAATCTAGCTTGGGTTTTCAGGGGGGGAGGGGTGTCCCAAAAGGAAATACTGCCAGCCCAACTATCTGGAATGTTGTAAATAATTATCTGTCATGTGTGAATATTGATATGATTCATACAGAAGTGTGTGTAAAGATGTAAAGTACTGAGCTAAAATGTAACCACAGCATGCCATGCTGGCCTGGAATAGAACTGTATATAAACTATTGTAATTTATGTAAATGTACATGTTTTAACAGTAAAACTAGAACATAGAGGGTTAACTTGCAAAACTTCAAGAAAGTAAGTTAAAATTAACTTTTATAGCACAATTGTAAAACAGTTCATCTCTCAGTTTCAGATCAGTAGCAGGCACACTGTCTAGAGCTAGAAGTTTTTATATTGTCTTGGAAGAGAAGTAATTACTAGGTTTGAGATGCTGAAGTGTTTTATTGTTTTAGGACTTCCAGGATCTGCAAACATCTGAGAGAGATGTATTTTTCACAAGGAGATGTCGAATACTACACTGGGGTTTAGCTTGGGAACTAAAGTCAGGTGACAAAAAGTGATGTCATCCAAGCTATACCAGCAGTAATATTAATTTAAGAACTCTCTCGGAGAAAGACTGTGTATTTTGTCTTTGACCTGGAAACATCCACTTATCACTCATCTACACTTGCCTTGCTGTAAGTAAGTTTGTAGGGCATAGTAACTCTTTTTTAGATTCAGGTAGAAATATACCAAAGTATAGCTTAGATGTTTTCTTAATTTATTTGAGATTGTCCTGCAATGTTTTTTTTAAATATTTCCTGTGATTTTGAACTGTGATGTAACTAATTACTTACTGAGTATTGTCTTGTTCTTTTATTATTTATTATTAAATATATTTAAACCTATCTTTGTGGCTGATATCTGTGAGACATATTTAATCTCTTTGCATATCTGTTTGGTGACACTGTACAGGCCACTCCTAACTAGCCTTGATCTTGGTCAGACTACCATTTTGATTAATAGTAACATTACACAGCAAGATTGGACACCCTTTGTGAAGGGCCTTAACGTAGCTGATTGGCTGGTCTCAGTTGGAACAACCTTATAGTCTGGCCGGAAGAGACATAGCTAGTAAACCCATGCCAGCTTACCCCAAGTGTATGTGTGTGTTTTTGTATATAAATCAAATCTCAGTGTGTATGCATCAGCTACTTGGGCAGGGACATGAAGCACTGGTTGGACAGAGAGGGTGCTGGAGGTTTTGGCTTGGTCACTCCCCTGAGATCTCAGCCCTACAGCTGTGTTAGTGGGGAATCTTGTTGGGAATCTGGAGAAAGAGGGAGAAACCAAACCCAGACTGATTGTGATCTGTGTGTGTAGGGACATCACATGTGTCATGGTGGTTGTTGCACCTGTAATGTGTTTTGGAGTTTGCTGAAGATGCTTATTGTAATTTGTGTCTCGGAGGCCTTTGAGATTTAGGTAGTGAACTTTTAAGAGACTCTACAATTTTATTAGTTTTCAGCCAAGGATTGAGGAGAAAAGCTTCACAAATAAAGGAATAGAGGAAATATATATTCATAGAGGAAAACTGAAATATTACAGTATACTGTAAATACATAGATTAGTACATATATTAATGCATATGTAATAATACACATATACCATAATTAAAGCAAAATAAATACAATATCATGTAGCACTGAATCGTGCTGACATGTTAAGTGCTACAGTTCATTACTTGCCCATAAAGTGTATGTTGGAATGGAAACATTCAAATGGTGGATAAGGAGGAGGAGAGGGAAGAAAAACTTGCAAAGAGATGTACTGTGCAGAACCTTTTTTGGCCTGGGATTTCCAGAGATGTAACAGGGTACTGCCGGACCTGTGAGCAGTGCCAAAAGGTAAGCAAGGCAGGAGACAGGGTGAAAGCTCCTTTGATGCCTTTGCCTGTACCATTTTAGAGGGTAGTTAGGGATATTGTGGGGCCTCTGCATACCCCAAGTTCCACAGGGGAAAATGTATGTCCTAGTGGTAGTAGTTATGCTACCAGATACCCTGATGTTGTCCAGCAGTTCTTGGGCCTCCCCAGTGGTGCTGGTAACAAAGATGTATGGCAGCACCGGGTTCTTTGTGGACTGCAGGAAATTAAATTGTCACACACAATTGTATGCTTATCCCATGCTTAGGACTGAAGCCCTAGAGCAGCTGGGTGGGGTTAAGTATCTTACCACCACTGATCTTACCAAGGGTTACTGGTAGGTGCCCTTGACTCCCAGCACTAGACAGAGGTCAGTCTTTGTGACTCCTTTTGGCTTGTCTGAGTTCACAAAGATGTCCTTTGGGATGAAAAATGTGCCAGCGACTTTCCAGAGGCTGGTAGATCATATCCTAGCAGGAGATTTTGCCCTTGCTTATGTGGATAATGCTATCTACAGTCATTCCTGATGAAAGCACCTTCAGCATGTCAGGGAGGTGCTGGGTAGACTACACAGGGCAAGATCGACCATTAAGTCCAGCAAATGTCAGTTGGGTATGGCAGAGGTCTTCTACCTGAGACATAGAATGGAGAGTGGTAAGATCAGAACCTGCCAAAGTGAAAGCCATTCAGGCATGGCTTGCCCCTGTTACCAAAAAGCAGGTCAGGGCATTCTTAAGGACAGCAGGGTACTACAGAGAGATTGTCCCCGATTTATAGTACCATAGCTGCTCCCCTCACAGAACTGACAAGGAAATACAAGCCAGAGAAGGTAGTGTAGACGCCGCCGTGTGAGCAGATATTTCAGAAGCTTAAAGGAGCTGTGTTAGCCAGTCCAGATTACAGCAAAGAATTTATTGTGCAGGTGGATGCTTCAAACCATTGGGTCAGGGCTGTACTCAGCCAGGTCTCCTCAGATGGAGAAGACCACGTAGTGGTATATCTCAGTTGTAGGCTGCACCCCAGGGAAGGAATGCTATGTAGGTGTAGAAAAAGAAGGCCTAGCTTACAGACCACAATCCCTTAACATGGCTACATAGAGCCAGCCAGCAAAATGCCAAGTTACATGGGGTTAGGAATGTCAACGCAGATGGGCTTTCAAGACAGATAATGGAGTGAGTTATTCCCAGACAGTCAACCCTCTCAAGCAGCATTTCTCAAGGTTCACTTGAAAATCTAGCTTGGGTTTTCAGTGGGGGGGATGTCCCAAAAGGAAATACTGCCAGCCCAACTATCTGGAATGTTGTAAATAATTATCTGTCATGTATGAATATTGATATAATTCATACAGAAGTGTGTGTAAAGATGTAAAGTACTGAGCTAAAATGTAACCACAGCATGCCTTGCTGGCCTGGAATAGAACTGTATATAAACTATTGTAATTTATATAAATGTATATGTTTTAACAGTAAAAACTAGAACATAGAGGGTTAACTTGCAAAACTTCAAGAAAGTAAGTTAAAATTAACTTTTATAGCACAATTTTAAAACAGTTTATCTCTCAGTTTCAGATCAGTAGCAGGCACACTGTCTAGATCTAGAAGTTTTTATATTGTCTTGGAAGAGAAGTAATTACTAGGTTTGAGATGCCGAAGTGTTTTATTGTTTTAGGACTTCCAGGATCTGCAAGCATTTGAGAGAGATGTATTTTTCACAAGGGGATGTCAAATACTACACTGGGTTTTAGCTTGGGAACTAAAGTCAGGTGACAAAAAGTGATGTAATCCAAGCTATCCCAGCAGTAATATTAATTTAAGAACTCTCTCGGAGAAAGACTGTGCATTTTGTATTTTGTCTTTGACCTGGAAACATCCACTTATCACTCATCTACACTTGCCTTGCTGTGTAAGTAAGTTTGTAGGGCATAGTAACTCTTTTTTTAGATTCAGGTAGAAATATACCAAAGTATAGCTTATATGTTTTCTTAATTTATTTGAGATTGTCCTGCAATGTTTTTTTTAAATATTTCCTGTGATTTTGAACTGTGATGTAACTAATTACTTACTGAGTATTGTCTTGTTCTTTTATTATTTATTATTAAATATATTTAAACCTATCTTTGTGGCTGATGTCTGCGAGACATACTCTTGGAGTACTTGCATATCTGTTTGGTGACACTGTACAGGCCACTCCTAAATAGCCTTGATCTTGGTCAGACTACCATTTTGATTAATAGTAACATTATACAGCAAGATTGGACACCCTTTGTGAAGGGCCTTAATGTAGCTGATAAGAGTTGGCTGGTCTCAGTTGGAACAACCTTATAGTCTGGCCGGAAGAGACATAGCTAGTAAACCCATGCCAGCTTTCCCCAAGTGTGTGTGTGTGTTTTTGTATATAAATCAAATCTCAGTGTGTATGCATCAGCTACTTGGGCAGGGACATGAAGCACTGGTTGGACAGAGAGTGTACTGGAGGTTTTGGCTTGGCCACTCCCCTGAGATCTCAGCCCTACAGCTGTGTTAGTGGGGAGTATTGTTGGGAATCTGGAGAAAGAGGGAGAAACCAAACCCAGACTGTGATCTGTGTGTGCTCTTAATGTGTGCATTTGTCATCCTGCCAGTGCAGGGACATCACATGTGTCATGGTGGTTGTTGTACCTGTAATGTGTTTTGGAGTTTGCAGAAGATGCTTATTGTAATTTGTGTCTTGGAGGCCTTTGAGATTTAGGTAGTGAACTTTTAAGAGACTCTACAATTTTATTAGTTTTCAGCCAAGGATTGAGGAGAAAAGCTTCACAAATAAAGGAATAGAGGAAATATATATTCATAGATGAAAACTGAAATATTACAGTATACTGTAAATACATAGATTAGTACATATATTAATGCATATGTAATAATACACATATACCATAATTCAAGCAAAATAAATACAATATCATGTAGCACTGAATCGTGCTGACATGTTAAGTGCTACAGTTCATTACTTGCCCGTAAAGTGTATGTTGGAATGGAAACGTTCAAATGGTGGATAAGGAGGAGGAGCGGGGAATCGTGAGAAAATACGTGTTTGTTAAAAGTAATAAGTGAGTTAGATATGGGACGCGTGAGAAATAATGAGTAAAAACAAAATTACAGGTCAGAGAAATGAAATCAAGGAAAGGGGAGAGAGGATGTTAATAGGCACTAGAGGAGGAGCAGCTACAACTTTAACCAAGGGAGCAGCAGGTGCAAAGCCAAGAGTCGGGCAGGCATGGTTTTAGCTGCAGCTTAAATAAGTGAATGCTTTGTATTGCCCTGATTGGTGCAGTGATCATATCCCAGACTTTTGCTACACAGTGTGAATATAGACTTTGAACATTTTGTGAGGCTTATAGATGTCGAGCAGATTTTTGTCAGAAGTTCAGAGGTGATGACTTGGAAGGTATTTGGCCCACAGACTCCCTTAGTTAAATGTACAAATTGTGCAGCCACACAACTGGGGAGAAAAGAAAGTCAATCACTGCTTCTGTTCAAACATACAACACCGACACACTGTAGACCACTAGTTTTCAGTCGCTCATGATTCAGTCAAATGTGATTTCAGTCAAATGAGATTCAGTTTTGTTCAGTCCATAGTGATTTAGTGAAATGTGATTGAGTTGAAAGAACCAGTACCCAGTACAATATGAATGTGTATTTGTGTGTGCGTGTATGTCTGTATACATGTAGTAATCTACTTATCAGATCTTCAAATAACCAAGTCTCTGATTCTTTTTAAATGTTAGTTGGCTAAATTTTTCTGGGAGATAACATCCTTATTTCTGTGGCCAAAAGTTTTTATGTCTCATCTGTCCCCAGTATAACTTCCAAAGCTGAATGTGAAGGCATTTGTCTTGGCCCTTTTTCCATTTGCATTGTACCTCCAGTGTTTTCACTTTGTGTTCCAGTTCCTCAATAAATGTAATACTCTATTGTTTTTTTTTTTCTTCTTCTCCTCCTTCCGTCCAGCTGACCATCGGCTGTCATCAGTGCCTCTCAACTTAGTCGACCAGACCCCCATAAGCCTAAGCCATGTACCGGGCAATGAGACTGAAGACACTGGTGCAGCATCATACTGCTGCTATGGAGTGTGCCCTAACTCATTCACATCCCATGGTAACCCTGCAAGCTGTGCACTACCTACCTTTAGGAGGTACACGTGCAAACTCCTGACAAAGTTGTGCACCATTTGTGGCACACAGCTGTCCAAGATCTTAATTCTGTTATTGCAATTGGCATAGGTAGCCTCCACCCCACCCCCAGTCCCCACAAGGACAGGCAAGCATTGGTTGCTCATTCATACCCTGCCCCCCACCTGGTCCTTCCAGCATCCATGCTGTTAAGTTGAAAACTGCTTGTCTAGAGCACAGTAAAGTCTTTATCCGTTTGTTTCATGTGGATGGGTATTTGAGTCTCTGCTTTGGCAGTAACACATTTGATATTTCTGATTTTTATTTTGAAATAGTCCTAAACGGCAATTACAGGAATTTCGTTTGTGTAACTAGAACCAAAGTTGTTGGATATCCATTTCCTAACTTCCCTGATTTTCTGGGATCTTTCAATAGTAACAGATCAAATTTCCATATTGTCTTAAGAGGAATACCTCATTTTTCATAAATCCCATTATATTCAGAAACAATGCAGGTGGTGGTATTAAGGTCAATACTTTTTGTACAAGTCCCTGATATTAGACCAAAAAAAATCTAGCCTGCTTTGCTGCACCTGGTTACATAGCTGGATAAGTTAAAGCTAAGTAATGTGGATAGAATGTTTTCCATGCAGCCACTAAGCAAAGCTTTTTACTCTAAACAGCCTCTGACCTATTTAGTAATTTCCATCAAGTAGTCCGGGATACTAAAGTAAGCCATTAGTGTGAACCATAGTAATGAAATCCTCCAGGAAGTTAATATCCAGAAGATTTGGCTGATAAAAAAATGCCTATTAAAGTTTCAACTGCTTGCAGCAACTAAAATAACACAACTGACTTGCAATAAGCTGATGATCTAACTGGCACATCCCAAAACGTTATGGCTTAAAATAATCATTCCTTGTTTTTTTATGCTGTTATAACCTGTTGGTAAACTGATAAATATCTCCACCCATTTTTGAGTTTCTTGTAGTAATACTATTATTAACTAGGCCCAAACTTATTATCTACTGCACCTTTAAAACTGATTTGGGTTTTAAAGCTCTGGAAATCCCTTTTATGTCCCAAGATAAGTTAAATGTTCCACGAGTTGGTGATTTGGATCTGTTTGCCATACATCCAGCACCTTTATTGAATTATCCCTTGTGACATAGGCACATTTACTTTTATGTAAAAGTAATGAAACTGTATTGACAAGTTAAAATTAACAAACATTATGCTTCACATATATTTCTATAGATTGCTATATATTATTGTATAACCTGAGCAACATTACATAAGTTATTCAATTCCTGCCCCCCCCCTTTTAAACAAGAAACATCTTTATTAAACCATTGGTTATGACATAAGCAATTGTGAATTTATATACATGAAAGCAGACCTCACCGAGGCAATCCTAGTTGCAACCATTTTGCATCGCTAACCATGCTGACACTCCCAGTTGCAAACATTATGCATCACTTATATAATCTACCTAATTGTTTTCAGTCCAACATTACATAACTCATTTAATTCCGGTCTTCTTTTAAACCTCATTCCTCCCCTGTATGTATTGTGCCCACGATTCCCAATTTTTCCTATGTAGTTTGCGCCTATCTTTTTCTAAAGATCTCTCAGTTTTAATTGTTTTATCTCTGTTACGATATTCACTACTTCTAATATAGTTGGTTTAGATTCTGATTTCCATTTTCTTGTAGTTGCATTTTTGGCAGCCACCATAATTAGAGAAAGCAAGGTCTTGCATGTCTAGGCAATTCCGCTTCTGTATTATAGCTCAGAAAAGTCATCTCCCTCATCACACCAATCTACCCACCCAGCATCTCCAACAATGCATCCCAAAGGGATTCCTTAAAGTCCACCAATTCACTGCACTCCCAGAAAATATGTTGCCAATTACCTCTTTCTTCCCCATCACACCTCCAACATTTGCTCTTTACCTGAGGAAAGATTCTCTGGAGTCTACTTTGTGTATAAAAATATCTGTGTAAACATTTCCAAGCAAAAATCCTAAATCTTCTAGATTTTATTGCATATGGGGGAGACATACATATATACCCTCCCATTGTTTCTTTGTGAATTTTTTATCCAATCTCTTCCCAATCCTTTCTAACCTCTGATTTTTATAGTTATTGTGCAATATTTTATATGCTCTACTAATTCCTTTTGAATGGCAGCTTCTGTTCTAGATTCTACTAAAGCTCTACCTGTGCTGGTCTTTCATTTAGGACCCCCTATTTCTTTCTCTTTGCCTATACTCCGATATTAATCCTTGATTGGGAGGGCAATCTTTTTCATTCTATTATCTTTCCTCTCTAGTTATTTGCTCCCAATACCTTGGTTCCTTTGACAGTTTTCTCCAATACATTCCAGCCCCCTCTTGTCTGTTGTCTGTATCCCAAATTGCAGTCATCCCTATCAGCAGAATCTCCTTTCTCCATTCCCATGTTGGCATAGTTCTTGGAATACTTTCTGCTACTTTACGGATATAATATTCTGTATGATTATTGTTATTCTCCTTAAAGGCCTGCATCCAAAATTCCAGTCTCTTTGTTTCTTGAGGCATCCCCCCATTTCAACATCACCCCTTTCAACATTGAATTATAGGTTTTTGCTTTTGCTATGTTTAGGAGCCAGCCATACACCCAGTCTTGATCAGAACATGTATGTGCAGTTACAGAATAAAAAATAAGCGCTGTACATTTTAAGTGCAAAAGCAGTACTATTCAATAACCTTCAGCTCTTGGATAAGGTTATCTGGTGTATATATAAATTAAAGCAACCAGTCTTTTAGTAGTCTTCTGTCCCTTGTAAAGTAAGAGTTCTGCTGATTAGAAGCAGTCAAGATAATGCCACCAAATGGACTAGTCCAAATTACTGTGGGTAAGTCCCCCCCTTCAGGTCATCAGTTAACAAATCCCCTTGCATGAGCCAAGATGCCCACATAGCTTATTTAGACCTACTTAGGACAATTATGGTACAACCTAACACCCTAGTCATGGGCAACTTCAACTATCCTCCCATTAAGTGGGAAACTTGTGAGCTCAAACTCACTCACACAAAAGTTCCTGGACTTTAACTCAAATGCCCTGGAATAAGTAGTGCACCACCCCACAAGGGGTTTGAATATTTTAGACCTGGTCCTCACCAATATGAGTGAATGATGCAATGCCTCAAGTGTAGGGTCCACACTGGTTAAATCCAACCATAAATCAGTTATTTTTAAATTAGCAATAGCACCAGAACTCCACAAAGGAGAAGTCAGGCTACAAAACTTCACCAAAGCTAAATATACCCTACTAAGGGAAGGTGTAACCGACTTCCAACCTCCAGTTTCCACAGATGGCATTGACAGGTATACTAAGGTATACACTGATGCCCTGTATAAACATCTACACAAATGTATAGACACAGCTAGGATAGGATTAAAGCAAGATCCTCAAAAAAAAAAATCCTGGCGAATGTCTAGCATTAATAAGTGAAAGAAGCTGCTGTCTAAAAATACAAAAGTGAGATCCCAAAGAGCACCCTCCCCAGCCTAAACAAGCAAATAAGGCAATTTGTAAAATCTTCAAAGAACAACTATGAGAAAAATGTATCAACCATAGCCAAGGATAACTATAAGGCTTCCTTCAGCTACGCATGCAACCTAAAAGATAGGATTCAGATGTGTGCTGAACTAAATGTAGATGGCATTACACACACTGACCCTGCAGAAATTGCAAACATGCTAGCAGACAGGTTTGGCAAAAATTTCACTCCTCTATCCCCCCCGAAGCATACCACAAACCATGGATTCATCATTTTTCCTCCTGCATCTCCAAAGAGCAAGTCATCAATGCTCTCTTCAAGGCTAAGAACACAGCTTTCATCGGACCAGATGATATTCCAAACTGTGTTTAATGTTGTGAAACAAAAGCTAGCTACTCCATTAGGCACTCTATTCAACCACAGCCTGAGTACTGGCTTTATGACTGTTATCCCCCACCACAGGGGTGGCTCTGCAACAGACCCAGGTAACTCTAGACCCATGAGTTTAACCAGCCTCATCTGTAAGGCAATGTAATCAATTATCATGAGCTTCATAAATAAGGATATAGATGACCACCAAATGCTGGATCCATCCCAGTTCAGTTTTGTCAAGGGCAGGTCATACCTGCTAAATCTGGTGGACTTCTTCGAGAACATGACCAGAGCCATAGACGAGGGCAAAGTCATGCAAACAGGCCTGTCTTGACTTGGCCAAGGCCTTCAGCACTATCCCACGTTTGGGCATCAATGACAAACTAACCCAGTTGAATATCAACCCCTATGCTGCTTGGTGGGTTGCAAACTAGTTCACAAATTGACAACATTCAGTCAAAGTGGGAGACTTTACCTCGATCAGCAGACCTCTCACCAGTGGGGTCCCACAAGGGTCCGTGCTGGGTACCCTCTTGTTTGGCATATAATTCTCAGAAGTCCAGGCTAAAAGGGAGGGGCTGTGGCTAACGCAGTTTGCAGATGACTGAAAATTAGGTACTATCATTGAGTGATGTCAGTGTACTTCAAAAGGGGTTTGCACAGACCAATGATTGCTGCCAAAGCCATGGTCTTAAAACTAAATGCTAAAAAAATGCATCATGATTTCCTTCGGTAAAAACAATATCTCTGCTGATTATAAAATAAACAATAATACCCCAAGTGCCAATTCAGTAGCGAGATACCTGGAATACAAGTTGACCATGACCTCAGCTTTGACCACCATTTGTCTACTGAGGTGAGGAAGGCATTCTGCATCACTCACCTGATTAGCAAAGGCACCGCCTCAAGAGCAAAAGTTTACAGCTCCCCTGTACTTTATTCCTCATCAGGCCTATTATTGAATATAATGCTCCCTTTGGTATGTACAGTACTAGACACCTGCAGCAACTTGAGACACCTCAGATATTTCTAACTAAGAAAATTCAGGGTCTCCAGCACATGTCTTATACGGACAGATTGAAGTCGCTGTACTTGGTAACATGTAGACTACTTGCAGATGACTTCTGTCTGGTGTCCAGAGCTATCTCTGACCCAAATCTAATGGAAATGCTGCACACCCTTAAGTCAAATGGGGACTGGGGTCACCCATTCCAAGGACCACAATATAGCCTGCGACATGAACAGGACCTGCTGGAGAGACCGATACATCTCTCAGAACTTGCCTCTCCTCTGGAATCTGCTTCCAATCCGTATCAAGCAGAGCAGCAACATGACCCTGTTTAAGCTCAACCTGGATGACTGGATGGGAAACTGCACATTTTTGCCAGGGGATTGCCCCAGCTTTTCTCCTGGACATGGGTAGTCCTTGCTAGAACAACCTTGGGAATAGACAGCATCTCTCATCTAATATTATATTAGAATATATATAGGAATTGTAAAAATACTGTAACGTTTTAATTATTTACTACTTCTGAATATTATGTCCTAAATTCTGTACATAGTCATTGTTATGTACAATACAATGTAGTTTGAAATATTTGCTATTACTATTTTATTGTAACCTACTACCTGGTTACTTACTGTTTGTGTAACCTTTAACCTTCGTTAACTCTGTTGTGTCATCGGAGCTTTTCTCCCCGGGCCTCTACTGAAAATGGACATATATCCAGTTAGACTAGCCCGGTCAACAAATGTAAAATAAATAAATAAATATTAGGATTTAACTGCTAGGCTTGTAAGACCCTCAAGTCAATAGCCTAGTAACATCCTATGAACTTAAGTCAGAGGTCATCCTTGAGTCTTCATTCAGCAAGACTGTGAACATCACAGGAAGAAAATAATGTTAAGGGCTACTCCCTTTCAAAGGGCAAAGACTAAAGTTAATGTTTAATGACCTGGTTCATAATGAAATAATTGCAACTTTGTGGTATAATTTATTTATTTTTATTTATTTATTTCGTTTGTTAACCGGGTAGTGTCCGGCTGGGCTAGAAGCCCGTTTTCAGTGGAGACCCGGGGAGAAAAGCTCCAAGGAAGATTGCAGTAGTATTTACAAATCATCATATGCCACTTAAAGTAATTGTGAATACAGAGTAATACAATTGCAGTGTTTATACAGTAGTGTAAAACAGAAATAAAGCGGTTAAGCAAGTTAAGAAAATATTAAGAATATTGTGCATTTGTCAAACATTTCAAAAACCTTTTCTATTTTTCACACTTTTTTTTTTTTGTGGACATGCCAGGAGGTAGTATAAGAAGAATTCAATAGCTACGAGGTATTGAGAAAGGCAGAGGAGGGATTAGTTGATTATAGGCTGAAATATTTAGCCAGGGTGAGAACAGGAGCAAAGCCCATGTTTGGAGAAATATTCTTTTTGAGTCTGTTTTAAATGTATATGCGTCATTGATGGTAAGAATATGCTGTGGAAGGGAGTTCCATTGTTTGGCAATCGTATGAGAGAAAAGGGAGGTGCCATAGGTGTTTAGGGCTTTATTTTTTTAGCAATATTATATCAGCTGACCTAAGGGATATTAGGTTACTATAGGGCTAGACTCGACCTGATAGTAATGGGCAGTTATCAGGTTTGTATAAGCATGCATGAGCAGTTAGTAGTTGATTCAGGGTAACAAGATGAGCTCAAGCCATTTCAGCTGAATTAATGCAGTACAATGATGAGAGATCTATGAGCTTGACTGGTAGCAAATTTAGCAATTTTGTTGTAGCAAGATTCAAGGCTATTTAGGTCAGTTTTTCAAAGATTGGTGAATATTTAGAGCAATATAGCAGGGAAGATGATAGGTGGGTTCTGGCTATTGCGAGTCTGGCTTGGTCAGTGAGAAATGGTTTTACCCTATAGAGTGAACCCAGTTTGGCATGCGCCTTTTTAATAGTAAGAGCAAGGCGTCTGTCAAACTTGAGTCTGCTATCAATTGTAATGATGAGAAGTTTTGTATGTTCAACTGGCTCTATAATAGTGCCAATTGAAGAGGAGATATAGATAGGAGGTGGATTATTAGATGTTGGGCTGTGGTAGAAGACCATAAGTCTGGTCTTTTTGGGATTGAGTATAAGTTGATGGTGAGTTAGATAGTCTTCTATATTATGGTGGGCTGCTTGAGTTTTTTTCTTGGAGTTCTTTGATAGAAGAGGCGAAGCAGATTAGGGAAGTGTCATCAGCATATTGTACAATACTGGCTGGAGCAGCTGTAGTGTGAAAGTAGTTAGTAAAGATAGTGAACAGAAGTGGACTAAGGATTGAACCTTGTGGCACTCTGACACTTATAGGGAGTTGAGGGGAAGGCTTATTGTCCCATAAAGTGGCTTGTTTTCTGTCAGGCGGGTAGCTATGAAAACATTTTATGGTTTCAGGGCTGAAGTGGTAGGTGGCTAGAAGTATTTGATGCAATACTGTATTGAATGCTTTTGACATGTCTAGGAAAGTAGCAGAGACTAGTTGGTTGTTGTTTTTAAGATGGTATGCAGTATCAGTAAAGCTGAAGTGCTGTAGTAGTACTATGCCTGGGCCGGAAGCCATGTTGACTCTTGGATAATAGATTATTTGATAGGAAATGGGTAATAACTGTTTGTGTATACATTTTTCTAAGATTTTGGCAAGTGGAGACAGAATGGCTATGGGTCTATAGTTGGATATATCGGTTGAGGGACCACCTTTATGTAGGGGAATTATGTGGGATATTTTCCAGAGTGATGGTACAAGCTGTTCTGTGATAGAGCAGTTGATAAGACAGATATAGGGTAAGCTATGGAGGTGGCCACTAGCTGAAGAAAGTCTCCAGGTAGCTGGTCAGCAGCTAGTGTGCAGGGCTTTAGTTTGGAAATTAGAGCTTTAATATAGCTGGTTTGGATTGGTTTCAGTTGTAGAAGGGTAGTATTGCTGGTGGGAGTTTGAGGTATGGTAGGAGATATATTAGGACTGTTGCCGAGTAGTGATGTTACCGCGTTAAAGTGCGAGTTAAATTGTGAGGCTATGCAATCATTTTGGTTGGCCAGAGTTGGAGCTGAGGTTGGAGGTTTCATTGGGTTGAGGAGGAGATTGTTTGCCAGAATCCTTTAGGATTGTTTTGGTGTTTTAGCTGATTTGCTTGGAAGTATTTATTTATTTTTTATCTTGTTTGATTAGATAGACTTCTAAGTTGCTAGTAGGTAGTGAGGTCATCTTTACTCCTGCTATTTTGGTAGTGAGACCAGGCTCTATCTCATTTTTTAGAAGATGAATTGTATCTTTTGATAGCCAGGGAAGCCATTTGGATTTGGTTCGTATTTTTCTTATGGCGGCTAGTTCATTAAGTATTTGTAGGAAAGCGGTATTAAACCTACAGTAGTGCAAAATGTAATTAAACATTCATGCATATCCTTTTAGAGCACAAATCCAAAGGGATAAGCCACAGAAAGCACTACTCTGGCAGGAGAAGATTGTAGATCACTGAACAGATTTTTTTCCAGAAAAGGTATCCCAATGACCAGCTGTGTAACAGTTTTCTGGAACATTTGTGTTTTCAAAAACAACAAATTCTGTTCATACCTTATCTGGGTATTGCAACCCTTACCCACTTTGTAACTGACAGAGAAACATTTTAAAGAACAATTGTTTCAGATGGTTAAATATGTAAGCATGTTTCAAATTGCATGAAATTATTCTTCCAGAAGAATGAAAGCAGGTTTTCTCATAGTAAGGTTTTATAAGCCAGGACTGCAACATGTATGTAAATGTCACTCATTAATCTTGAATTGCCAACAAACACAGCTTAACATAAGAAGATATTTCAAAACGATTTAAGAATTTCTGCTGTTTGACTCATTTGGCATATATGCATGAAGTAATGTGCTCCACACCACTTGTACGAGCAGGTTTCATACGCTGTGTCCCATACTGATTAAACCATTCATGTGCTTCTGGTCATGAGGATTGCTGCAAACTGATTCCTTTTTAAAATAAATGCTATAATCCAATGTATTTTGTGTATGAAAGCCGATACTGTGATTTTGGATATAAGTAAATAAATGAAAAGTTGACTTTAACTCCCTCCAAATCATTATTTCATATTTCTCCCATAAAATACATATAGGCTGTACACTTTGTTTTTTAAACTGCTCTTTCTGTCACCAGCTGTGGTATAAAAAAATAGCAGATGAATGTGCTACCTTAAACTGAACTCATTTGTAAAAATCTTTATCGAGTTCTAATAACCAAGAATAAAATTTGTCTGGGATTTTATGAATTTTTCTACTTCACACGTGTTCTTGCCTTTTTAGTTGGTGATGCTAATGACCTAAAAGGGAAGAATAAGGCAACAGTGCTATTAAATTAGGGATATTTCTGACGTAGTAAGGCAGAATATATCTTGCAGAAATATGTTGAGGGTGCACAAATATTAGTGTGATACAACGTTTCATGTATGTAGTAGTCTTATCTGGCATAAAAGGTAACAGCAATATCCCAAGCAGTTGGCATGTTAGGGCAGAGGTACATTTCGCTCTGTAATGCAGGAGATCCATCTGAAGGATAGATCTATATAAAAAAAAAAAAAAAGCGGGAAATGAAAGAGCACCTAGTATACACGTGTTTTTTTTTTTTTTCCGTGGAGGTTTGCAATGACATGTTGTTGTAATGCTGACTTCTGATCACTAATATTCATGGAGAGATCTTTTCATAGCTTAATACTTGTGTGCTTATGCTTGGACGGTGTTAAACACTGGCATTGTTAAATTCACAGTCTTTCTTTGTGACATTTTGCTTCATAGTTGGGCATTCTGCATTGCCACAACTGTTATATTACCCACAATGCCCTACTTGTTTGTTCTGCCACACAGTCTCTTCAGTGAATGAAATGCTTTCAGAATGGCCACAGTAGATGATTACGCTTACTTCAGAGCCATAAGTCTCACTAGTCTCGTATATAAAGCCATGGAAATAATTATCCTGGAAATTATCAATAATGATATAGAAACCTCCAGACACTTGACCCAACCAAATTCTGTTTCGTCAAAGACAGGTCATCCCTACTCAACCTGGTGTATTTCTTCAAGAAGGTTACCAAAGCAATGGATGAGGGCAAAATGCTTCACACTGCCTAGCTTGACCTGGCCAAGGCATTTTACACAATACCCCACTCGGGCATTGTTGTTGAACTCGAGGTTAGTTACAAACCCTTACATCACCCAGTGGATAGCCAGTTGGCTCTCTGACAGAACCCAGGAAGTTAGAAGTGGGGAGTCCACTTCTACAAATACACCAGTCACAAGTGGAGTTCCTCAGGGAATGGTCCTCAGACTGCTCCTTTTTGGCATTTACTTCTCTGAAGTCAAGGATGATGTGATTGTCCTCTGACTAAATATGCAGATGGTTGCAAATTAGAAGTTGCAAATTAGAAGTTGCCATTGAATCCCACACTGACGCATGTTTTCCAGAAGAGGCTGATACAGACATACAACTGATGTCAGAGCCATGGACTAAAACTAAATGCCAAGAAGTGCATAGTAGTATCCTTCAGGAAGTCATCTACCCCTTGTAACTATCCTATTAAAAACACACCCCTTAGAGTTGACACTGTAGTCAGAGACTTAAGGGCGCACACAGACAGCAGTGTAGCGTTTGACCATCACGTGTCTGCAGTAGTGAGGAAATCATTGTATGTTGCGCAACTTATAAAGAAAGGTATGGCATCTAGGTCCAAGGAAGCCATTCTTCTACAATATTCAGCATTCATCAGACATATCATTGAGAACAATGCCCTCTTTAGTATGCACCTAACCAGGCATATCCAACAATTTGCACATCCACAGAGGTTCCTCAATAAAAGAATACAGGGCATACGCAACATGTCCTATGCAGACCACCTCAAGGCCCTATCCTTGTATTTTGTCTAAAGCACTCTTTTGAGGGGAGATCTATGCCTGGTATACAGGACATTGTCAGATCCCAATCTGACAGACCTCCTGCATATCCACAAAACAGACGGCACCAGAATTACCCGTTCTAAAGACTTAAACCTTGCCTGTGATATAAGTAGGGCCTGCTGGAGAGGCAGATATGTATCCCAGAGACTACCCTGTCTCTGAAACAAGTTCCCCATCCATGTGAAGCAGAGTTCCTCCGTAACCTGGACAACTGGATGGGGAACAGAAACTTCGTCCCTGGTTTGACACCTATGTCTCTAATGGACACAGGCGGCCTGCAAATGGTTCATCTTCTAGGCCCCAGCTTGTAAATGTTTCACCTCCCAAGTCCCTGCTTACACTTACCAAGGGTAACAGAACTTGTCAGAGATTTGGGATGCATGGCTAGGCTTAAAAGGGCCTTGTTGTCATTAGCCTAGTAAATCTCTATGAAAAATGTCTTCTCCACTTGATGTGCAGCTATATTTTATAAACTGATATTTAAAAAAGTTTTCTAAAGAGATCTATTGATGTGTAAAGTCATGATAATTGGTAAAAGGAAGGAGAGAAAAAAATAAGGTCTATTTGAAGTTTGTGGAGCACATCTGCCCACATGATGGTATGAAGGATGGAAGGTGTGGTACTGAAGGAGGTGTGCAAATATGTATTCCTGTCTGCTTATCCCTCATAAAATAATGAATAATTATTGATAACTAATTATAGTACAATAGCTACAATTTATGCTAATTCTTCAGTACATCAAGTTATCCCTTTATTTGGATGCATGTAGTTAACCTAACTGTATCTGTTCAGGTTGTCAGTAGTGGCAGTTCTGCATAGTATAGTCCAAAGAAATGTCTTGTTCTTCAGGTTAATGCTGATTTTCTTGCATGAATCCTCTATTATATACTAACTTCAGGCATAGTCTTACCTAAAGCAGGAGTTTGAGAAGTATATTTAGCAATTAAATCCTGTGCTGTCCATATGCAATTTTTAGGAATTTATCTCTAGACATGGAGGCCATATTCCTTCTATCTATCTATCTATCTATCTATCTATCTATCTATCTATCTATCTATCTATCTATCTATCTATCTATCTAGGGTGGCTGGTCAAATTGTCCTTTTTTAGCTGTGACCCATGCCAATCGTGGCAACAATGACAAGTAAGAGTATGAAAACAATCACATAAATTGATAATTTACAAAATATAAATCTTGACAGTTATTTCGAGACATCAAAACAGACAGTTGTATAGTACTAAAAACAGAGGTAATTGCAAGCCATTAGTCTGTTGTACATAAAGGAGTAAATAACAAAAGTGAGCCCTATCAGATATGGATGTAGCCATTACTTCAAATAAGTCGTACACATATGCATGTCTCTAAAATAGTTGCACTACTTAACTTTCACCAGGTCAGGTGCATTTTTAGTTTTGTTTTGAAATACTTTATTGTTCTTGATATTCAGAAATAGGGGATTTCATGTGGCAGATATTATCTTGGTGAAGATTTTCTAGACTATAGCACTTCCAAGTGGAGGCCTTTCTAAGGAGACTGTTTCACATTGAACATTCCTGAGGCAGCAGGCTTGTTTCATAATGGTATGTTTTTTTTTTGGCTTTTCGTTAGGTGTTGCCACAGCAGAACTCCGGTCCGCTAATGATTGGCAGTCGATTTTTATGGTGCCAAGGTGCCAGCCCGACGCCCAACCTTCAACAAAGGCACGCCCATGCACACATGTCTTTCGAACGCCACTCTACCACAGGGAGGACATGCAGACTCCACACAGAAGGTGCTCCAGCTGAGAATCGAATGGGAGAACCTCTTGCTGTGAGGCGACAATGCTACCACTGCACCACCGTGGCTTACAATGGTATGTAATGATTTGAAAGTGGCAGTCATTGACACTATTTGGAAACAAGCACACCAAAGAGTAGTTTCACTCTGATTTGTTCTGGCAGCCAGTGGAACCTTTTTAATAACTTGCTGTGGTTAGATTTATGTCCTAAAATAGCTAAGAGGCAGTTTTTCCCACTTGCAGTCGTTAAGTGTTGGCTGAAGAATGGAACACTACTATGAGAGGGACGTGGAACTTCAGCTTCAGGATTAGTGCATTTTAGTTGTGCGTGCCAGGCAGTTGGAGAGAGAAGGTGACCATGATGTAGCTTTAGTTGAGAGAGAACTTTGGTTATAGTTAGTTTTATGTGTTTAAATGTTAGAAATGGCTGTAGTATAAGCTTTTGATGTTTTTGTAGTTGAACAATGCAGAGTGTATTATTTTGCATGCCCATACTTTTAAGGGTTGTCAGGTTTGTGAGTATCAAAAAGGTGTCTCCTCGTTTGCTTGCGGTTATGCAGCTTGTGTGTGGCAGATGAGTTGGTTAGTTTTGTGAAATTTTGTTGAGCTTTTTTCCTGAGGCTGTTGAAAGCTTTATCAGATCATAGCAGTATTTCATCTGTGTATAGAATAATTTGTGCTGCGGTAGCATTATCGCCTTACAGTAAGATGCTGTCTGGTTCGATTCTCAGCTAGAGCGTCTTCTGCGTGGAGACATGCATAAATGGGCGTACCTTCATTGAAGGTTGTGCGTCAGGGCTGGTAACTCGGCATGTAAAAATCAACTACCAATCATTAGCGGACCGGAGTTCCGCTGTGGCGACCCCTGACCGGGAAAAGCCAAAAGACACAAACAAACATAGAATAATTTTCAGAGAGGTAAGATAAAGTTGACAAGTCATTTTGAAAGGGTGAGAAAATAGGGTTTTCAGTACTGATGCTTGAGGAAAGCCACTCTTTAAGGTTCTTAATATACATTTGGAAAGATCTCTTTGATATAATGTTTAAACCGTATGATGGTGTTTTTCACAAAAACTGAGCATAGCTAATTTACTTAAGAGCAGAAGCTATACTTGTGTCCATGAAGTCTCCTATTATTAATATACCTTCATTCAAGCTGTTGAAAATTTTTATTGGAAACTATATAAAGCTCTGTGTTTCTAATGAATCCCTAAAAAATTGTTGCTCATCTCTCATAAGTTAACTGTCATTAACATGCTTGAATACTCACTCGAGGAGTATTTTTACAAAAATTGTGGTGGGGGGCAACAAGTTAGTAATAGATCAGTAGTCCTTTAGTGAGCTAAGCAATAGCCGGCCTTAAACACAGGCCAACGTGGTGGCCATCTAGGGCACCACTGTAACAGGGTCGCTTTTCCAGTATTTGTTTATTTTTTGTAGTAAGGAAATGGCTTCTTTAAAATATGTTGAATGAATACAGGAAAAACTGAAGAGTAAGACAAACTGGGGAAAAAAAAATCTGGATGGTGTAGGTAGACCAAGATGAGGGCAGTGGGTGGTGTAGGGTGCTGTGGAGTCCTTTTTCCTAGGGCACCAATTGACCAAAGGGCCGGCCCTCAGCTAAGCAAGAAACTTTGAACAGTGGCAAAATAATTTGCATGTTTGAATTGGGATGGTATTATGCCTAAAGTGAGGGATAAGTTGACTTTGGTAGTTTTGGGTGAAACTCGCCTCTGCATTGCCGGATTTGCAGACTGATAAATTTGTCTCCTGTATTGCTGTGTATTTTGTCTAGTAGTTTCTTAGTTTCCTTAATGGAAATGTCTTTGAAGTGAGTATTGCACAGAAGCTAGCTTGAGGTTTTAGTTATGTTGCATCTGCATGATAGTGTAGTAGTTATGATTTCGCACTCTTACTACACCACAGCCTGCATTCAGTTCCTTCACAGGGAATTTCAGTGCCTCTGTCTGTCAGGTAGTGTAGAGAATTAAGGCCGTCAGCTGCTCAAGTACAACCTGTTCAGGATTTGATTCTTGCAACCCTTATTTGTCTTTTTTTTTTTTTTTTAATTTCTCCAAATCTTTTGGGTTTCCCCATTCCTTAGACAAAGTATGAAAGTTCATGACCTCAAGATAAACACTAAAAAGTGTATAGTCATCCCCTTTGGCAAAAAAAGTGCCCACAAATTACCACATAGGTGGTAATCCATTAAGTACAGAAGAAGTAATTAGGGACCTGGGGACCCAAGTTGATAGCAATCTCTCATTTGACAACCACGTGGCCAAAGTGGTTAGAAAAACATTTTATATAGCCCACCTAATCATGAAGGGATTCACATCCAGATCAGGGGAGGTCATCGTGCCTCTACTCATCCCTCATCAAGCCCATAATTGAGCACAATGCCCCTTTTGGAATGTACCTTACCAGACACCTGCAGCAACTGGAAAGACTCCAAAAGTACCTCACCAAGAGGATCAAAGGGCTCAAACAGATGCCATATGCTGCTCGGTTAAAGAAACTCCAGCTCTACTCACTGGCATACCGCCTGCTCAGAGGCAATCTGTGCCTGACGTATAAAGCCATGTCCAACCCAGAATTAATGGAGATGCTGCACCTCAGAAAATCCAAATCCCATCAAGCTACGCGCTCAAGAGACTTGAACCTCAGCACTGAAATAAATAGGACATGCTGGAGGGAAAGATTCATAACCCAGAGGCTCCCTTCACTCTGGAATAAAATCCCAGTCCAGGTTAGGCAGAGTCCCTCACTGACTGTCTTCAAGAGGAATCTTGATGAGTGGATGGAAGATCATAGGTTTACCCCGGGTATCACTTCTGTGTCACTGTTAGACAGAGGCACAGTATACTAACCTCGAAAAAGAGCATAGCAAAATTAATTTAAAATGGGTGGCGAAAGCCAAACATACTCTGGCTAGGCTTATAAATGCCCTAGGGCAGATAGCCTAGTATGAACCTATGAAATTAGTATTGTTTCAATCTTTGATGTTAGACAGAAGTGCTCTTCGCAGCACCCGCAATGTGCCCAGTAATAACTCCTCCTGCAATTTGTATGGGGTTACATGTATTGGTTTGTTTGTCTTT
The DNA here is from genome assembly GCF_019279795.1 of Protopterus annectens. Lineage (NCBI taxonomy): Eukaryota > Metazoa > Chordata > Ceratodontiformes > Protopteridae > Protopterus > Protopterus annectens. Next base: position 1,109,446,088 of record NC_056748.1, read on the forward strand.
CAGCTTTTTCCGGTCCACTAATGATTGGCAGTAGATTTTTTTACGAAACACCGAGATGCCAGCTCGACGCCCAACCTTCAATGAAGGCACGCCCATTTACACACGCATGTCTTTCGAATGCTACCCAACCACGGGGAGGACATGCAGACTCCACACAGAAGGAACTCCCAAGCCAAGCTGAGAATCGAACGGGAGAACCTCTTGCTGTGAGGTAACAATGCTACCGCTGTACCACTGTGGAATACATAACGTATCTAAATAGAATTGTAAATTGTTTTTTGTAAGACCCATTGCTCCTACTACTATTGGAACTGTCTGGGTATTTTTGTTCCACAGTGCTCTCATTTCTGCCTGCAAATCCTGATATTTTATGACTTTGTCTCTCTCTGTACGCAAGACACTGTAGTCACTGGGTGTGGCGATTTTCAATGATCAAAGCTACTTTTGTCTTCTTTTCTTGGACCACTATATCTGGTTTTCTTGCATCTATCTTTTGAACTGTTGTTAATGGGTGATCCCATGTGATGCAGACATAATCATTTTTTATGATAGTTTGTGGCTCATTTCCCATGTTTTTCAGCTACATCTGTACCATAATGTTTGTGCAATCCCCAGTGCAACAGTTTTGCCCACATTGTTACATCTTTCATTATACGTCCTTCTACCATTAGTATATCACAGCCAGGAACAAGATGTGCGACCGTTTCCAATTCTGTTTTACAAAACCTACATTTGTTTCTCCTGCATGTTCAGTGGACTTTGTAAACCAACGTGTACGTAGTCCACTATCTTGGACTGCCAATATTAACCTTTCATCTTTTGGTTTGAATTTGTCTCTCCTTAACCATCCCTGTGTTTAATCCTGATCAAAATTAGGTTGTTCCAGGAGTTTTCTATGCTTGCAGCTATATTTCTGCATTTTTCCTATTTCTTGCCTTGTCACCTGATCATTCACCTTATATTCGTTCTTTTGTTTTTTGGCACATGCAGTTGCTGCCTGATTTTTATCTACTTCTGGTTTGTTTTCCATTCCCGCTTGACGCTGATATGCTTCAGCTAGACTAAGAAGGGAACTCCTCTTGGATTTATTCTCCTCGTGTTTCAAAACTTTCACTATGTTTGGGTCTTGAGGTCAGCAGATAATGTATACAGTCCCAAGATTATAGATCTATAAGTGTAATCAGTTTCTAAGAGGCCCATACCTCCTCCAGAAGGGGGACTATGTAATCTTGGTGTGCACTGATTTTTTTATAAATCATTTGGTGAGCATGAAGTATCCTTCTTGTTTTCCTATCTATTCTGTCCAACACCTTTTGGGGCCAGGCACTCACTCCAAAACTGTAATTTAGGACAGGAAGACCAATTTGGTTTATAGCTTGAACTTTGTTCCTAGATGTCAACACTGTTTCAGGATTAATTTTGTCTAAAATAGTCCTTACTGAGTTATATTCACAGTTTAGTGTGTTCATGTTTTATTGTTGATCCTTTATAATTTCCCAAAAATGTATACACTCCCTTTTGCTCAAGTTCTTTTACATCTTATTCTTGTCCCAAACTGATGTTTTATTGGTGCTGCAGCTTTCCTGCTTTAAAGGTTGCTTTTGCACATTTATCAAGACCAAATGACATTCTTATATCATCTGAAAAAGTTTTGACTACTTGCAGTTCTGCTTTAAGTTCCTCATCTGATGAGCTATACAGTTTTAAATCATCAACAAAGACAAGATGAGAAAGAAGTCTTTACACCTTGTTGCTTTCTGGGAGCCAAATTGTAGCCATAACCTAATCTGCTAAGCAGGCAGCTTAATAGGTTAAGGGCAAGGCAAAAGAACAGCGGTGATGGAGAGTCCCGCTGGAATAGCTCCCTTTGGATTTTTATCCCTGGAATAATGATCTGCCCTTTATCATGGCTTAACTGCAAAGTAGTTTTCCACTTTTTCATGGTCACTGTGATGTCGTTTTTCAGAGTAGGTTGTATCTTATACATTTGTAAATACTCTTTTATCCATGAATGTGGGATACTGTCAAATGCTTTTTTGTAGTCTATCCATGCCATACTTAAATTTTTCCACTTTTTACAGTTCTCCTCTATGACTTTATTTAACCACAAATAATCCTTTGTTCCATATTACTTTCTTTTATTACCCTTTTATTCTATTGCCATAATTAAGTTTTTTTTTCTAAATTACTATAAACTCTATTGGCATAAATTCCAAGGTATAGTTTATATGTCATCAGAAGGCAAGTTATTGGCCTATAATTTTTAGGGTAGCTTGCAGGTTCACTCTTAAGTAGGAGCATTGTTTTTCTTATTAGCCAGGCTGGTATCTGTTCGGGGTGTGCATATAAATAGTTCTTACTCATGGGTAAATCTTCATGCAAAGATGTTAATACTTTCAGCGAGAGGTTAAGTCCTGCATCTGAACCTGGGGTTTTCCAGTTAGAGACTTTTCTTAACTTTGTTTCAATCTCTGGTCGTTACTTTATCCCATTTCATATCCTGTACATTTGAACTTCTAATTCTTTCTTTTACTTCTATCCATTTAGTATCTTTATGTTCACAGGATCTTCATAAATAATTCTCCAAAATGTGTCTATTTCTTCTTTTTTGGTGTTCTTTCAATTCCTTTTACCTTGTTTCCCAATTCTGCATAAAACCTTTTTTGGGTCATCAATAAATTGCTTATTTTGCAGTTTTTCTTTGTATTTGTGTATTTTTTTTCTGTTTGTGCTGATATTTGTAGTGTATTATTTGCGATAGTACATGATAGATCCTGATTAGTTATGATATTGCGCATTGCTTTTATCACGTCTGTCTTAGAGTATTTTTGTTGATTTGTTCTCTTATCTGTATTTTATTTTATATTTGCTTACCAGGATAGTCCAACTGGCCCAGCCGCCCATTTTCAGTTGAAGCCCGTGGGGGGAGGAGGAGCTCAAAAAACAAAAAAATAGTAACAGACTAAATAGTTTCAAACAGTAATTACAATCAACAGTTATTTTAATATACAGTTAAACATTATTTCCAAAAAACAAAAAATAGACATTAAACATTTTTAAAGAAGAGTGGTAAAACTTTGTTGCAGTTAGTGTATACATATTTTATACTACTACCTAATTTTTGATAAATGCAAGCTATGCTCCTTCAGCAGAGAAAGTTTCAGATGCAGAAGTGGTCAGTGGAAGAGGTGATTTTAGTAGGAGGTTTCAGTTTAGGCAATATGAAGAGGAGGGAAGAATAAAGTTATCCAGGGGTGATACGATTATTGTTTAGATGTTCTTTAAGGGGCTTGAATTTAGAGGTAGTAGGGATATTTAGTGTATGTTGGGGAATGCAGTTCCAAATTTTTGTGACTTGATTTGCAAATAAGGATTCCTATATTCTTTTAACAGTGACACTTGTCTTAATTGCTTTATAGTTTTCTCTATTCGATACTTCCATGATGGCATTAGATTTCTCTGCGTCCTTTCCCTTACTACCCTGTGTTCTTCTGGTAGGACTTTGTTATTAATTTGGCTGCACAGTAATGTATCCAATTTACTTCTGTTATATCTCATGAATTTCTATGGACAGGCCTAATTACTGTGTTGATTTGATTTATCAGACTTCTAACTTTTTGGGTTTTATTGACCTTTTGCAGTCTGTTTTTCACTGATCTTAATATGTCATCTCTCTCAAATCCAGTAACTCTTCTCTTAGATCATTTTCTTCTAAACCGAGGGCACATTTTGTTCACCATTTCCTGTGGGCATTCTATAGAAAGTTCTAGAGCTTCTTCCTATGCCTCATTCTCTTCAGTTTCACCCTGTGTCATCTGCTGCTCTTTCATATGGGAACTCAGTGGCCTGTCACTCAATGGCACTGACTGTGTCAGAGTTGCCACAGTTTCCTGTTCCTTCCCTTCCTGTATAGCTCCAACTGAACCTTTGTACTGATTTCCTGTGGGAGGCTCCAAAGTATCTTCATATGTCAACTGATCAGATGCTTCCTGCTCCACAAGTTTCTCCTTAATTTGGGTGCCCATTGCTCTATCCTGTTGTGGTGTTACCAGAGTTAAATTTCCTACACTAAATCCTTCACTTTGCAGGTAATCTGTAACCTCAGTTTCTATTTCTTTAACTTCTCCATTATTAATCCTCTTTTCTACTTTTCCCTCTGTTTTCTTGTTTTTTGTATTTTAAACTTGTCCATATCAGAATGTCTTTGCCTGTATTTCTCTTCAAATATCTTTGGTGCTGCTCTTTTTGCATTGCTTAGTTTTGCTTTCTCCTTTGCATAAATATTGCACCACATCAGATCTCTCTCTCTTTCCCATGTCCATATATATTTTTTATACCCTTCAAACATCCCTAAATGTTGTTCTTTAAAATGTTCTTCGTGTTTCACTGTTGCAGTCATTACATTTGGGTAATCTGCTTGCAGGTTGCCCTCAGTCGGCCTGATTAACAAAGTCTTGGGTCCTGCTGTCCCTTCTTCCATGTCGTCGGCGGGGTATAAAACATGCAGTCAGCGCCATAGCATCATTACATCTTTCTTGCTGTGCAGTGCCCAAAGCAGAAGTTTGCAAGTGCCGGTTGGCTGACTCCTGAAATTTTCGTTTTCGAGTTTCAGAACCGGAGTCTTCAACTAAAGCTAAGTACCCCATTGGGGAAACTTTTTCTTGCTCCTTACCGATGTCAGTAAAAGTTAATAATTGCATTGCTTGTGGAAAGCATATACCTCAAAGATTTTCATTCATACTGTATTCTTTGCCTAGACTCTGACCACGACATACCTTGCTGTCGGTTTTGTGCTTTATTTATTCAGCGCACTATCCGTCCGTACATTTTCGCTTCTAAATATTTCGTTTCTCGGTTTAATTATCCAGAAATGTCATCTGTTAGCCATCCAACTACCGGGATTCTGAAAAAAATGCAAAGATAAAGACAGACAGAGGCCGCTGAGGTCCAAAACTGCCGATGATGCTTTTCCTAAGCCAGTCGCCAGTTCGCTGGTACTCAGTGAGGCGCTTTTGCAGCCCCTGATACCCACTACTTCTGATTCGCAGGCCTCTACTGAGACCCATTCGGAGTCCGGTATGCCGCGAGATGCTTCAACTATAGAACCCGCGGATGTCTCTACCTTGGATGGGTCCAGAGCCGCTGTACAGGCATCGGCATCTGAAGATGTATTCAGGCATATGGACTTGCATATATTAAACCAACGCCTCCTTCTTCTCTTAGGCCTAAATCTCGAACCATGCCTAAAAAAACGACGCCAAGGCCACATGCTCAGGACTCTATGTCCAAACAACAAATGATAAGAATGGCAGAAGATCTAATAATTCTAATCAGGGGTACCAACCCCTCCTTTCTAAGAGAAGCCAACCCCTCCTTTCTAAGAGGCCTAAGACTGAAGTGGTTTATGAATCTTCTGACCAGGATTCTGTTTTTTTCTGATTCTCCTGATCTGGATTTGCCCTTATCTACTTATGAAGATTCTGATGCAGAGGACTCCATTCCCTCTGCTTCACCTCCAGAAGATTTTTCTTTTGGGGAAACCCTATATACTCTAAGGGAGCATTTCCACTGGGAACGCCAGGATTTTTCTGATTAAAAAAAGTGGCTTAGGGATTTCTTACTCCTACCGCAGCATAGGCCTTTAGCTATTCCTCCTGTGCTAGACGTTGTTGATGATGCTTTTTCGGAATCTAGTTCGGCCCCTGATTCCTTGCCTCCTGCGCCCAGAAAACCAGACAGATACTAGAGAGTCCCCGAGTCACACAAGTTCCTTTTTAAAAATTCTATTGCGGATCCAGATACTATTTCACAGGGGCCCAAGGGCATTAAGGCTTTTACTGCTAAAAATCCTACCCCTTCTGATAGAGATTCCAGGGCGCTGGATAGATGGGGTAATAAGGTCTACACTTCTGCAACCTTGACCATTAGGGCTTTAAACTGCCAGTTTCATATGTTAAAGTATCAGCAGTGTGTTTTTGGATTGCTTAAACAGAAAATGATGATGATTCCTGACTGTGTGGAAAATAGAATTACAAGATTTAATGCATTCTGCTAAACAAGTTGGAAAACATATTTTGCAATGCGGTTTTGATTCATTAGAGGCCTCTTGCAGGGCTGCTGTTACTGGGTCTGTGCTCAGAAGGCATGCTTGGCTTAAGGAACAATTTTTGCCTGGTCATGTTAAAGCTAAATTGTTGGATGCTCCCTTAAATCAGGACCGCCTGTTTGGCAACAAGGCTGAGGAAGTTCTTAAAAAGATGGAAGATGAAGCTAAATCTATGCAAGCTGTTAAACATTTCTTGCAAGTTCAGCCTCCTAGATTTAGTAGGCACTGGCCCTCTAAGAATTGGTCCTTTCCAGCCCTTTCCAGGTTTTCTCAAGCCAAACCCAGACACAGCAAAAAACCCAGGTTTCAGTCCCAGGGGACACACAGGACTAAGCAGTGGGGGCCCTCCACTTCAAAATCTGGGAGTAATAAGACTTCCCCCTATGGTAGACTGTCTCAATGACTTCCTTTTAAAATTTCCCCCCAAAAGGGCAGTCAGTTGATAAGTGCTTGGAAAGATTACTCTTCATGCAAAGAACTGGGAACTCATTACCCAGGACAAATGGGTTTTAAATATAGTGTCCAAGGGATACAGATTTCACTTCCACACATTGCCAACACCAAGCTGGTGGCTGGACCTACCCCCAAATCAGTGGGCAGAGGCCCCAAAACAAGTACTCTCTCTCTTAAGCATGGGGGAGCTATTCAGCTGGTACCAGAAGAGGAAAAGGGACAAGGTTTCTACTAGAGACATTTCCTGGTACCCAGAAAAGACAATTCATGGCGTCCTATCCTGGACCTGTCTACTCTAAACAAGTTTTTGGAGATTCCAGAATTCAAGATGCTGACTCTTCACCAATTACTTCCTATGCTAGACAAAGATGCCTGGTTGGCAACACTAGATTTAAAAGAAGCATACCTACACATCCCAATCGGGGAATCTTGCAGAAGATACCTACGCTTCAAAGCAGGCTACACACACACTCAGTTCTCTGCACTGCCCTTTGGCTTCTCTACTGTGCCCAGGGTATTCACAAAGTGCCTAGCTCCAGTTATTGCATTTTGCAGGCAAAGAAATATTCAAATATACCCATACCTGGACGATTGTCTAATTCAAGCAGAAAGCCAGGACATACTTTTGAATCATCTGGCCTTTGCACAAAGGGTTCTAACTTGTCTGGGGTACACCATAAACGAAAAGAAATCACACCTGGTACCCTGTCAACAAATTATATTCCTGGGAGCAAGCTTGAATACAATTTCCCAGATGGCCTACCTCACGCCAGAGAAACAAATTCATTTGACAACCTACTTCAAACAAGTGGCCACAAAAACCCTGCTATCTGCAAGACAAATACTGCAAGCCTTGGGGTTCATGGCCTCCTCCATTCTTCTAATTCCATATGCAAGACTGCTTATGAGGAAACTACAGTGGTATCTAAAAAGTCTGTGGTGTCAACATTCTCAGGATCTAGAAGCAATGATTGCTGTCATACCTTGCCTACTCCTAGAGTTCCTTTGGTGGGCAGAGGCCTGCCACCAAAACAAGGGACTACCTTTCACACCACCTCCTGCCACCCAAACCCTAACAGATGCGTCGGACTGTGCATGGGGGGCTTACCTGGCAGGGAAGTGCATTCAGGGCAAATGGAACCCAAGTCAAATGCACCTGCTTATCAGTCAAAAAGAAATGTTAGCTGTACACATTCTTAACCCCTCTGCAGACTAGCCATGGCATTGTGGAACACAGCCTTGAGCTACCAAGTGCACCTACAAGCTCAATTCCTGCCAGGAAAATTAAATACACTGGCAGATGGACTAAGCAGAAACCTCATGGACCCACACACGTGGAAACTGGAACCAAGGATTTTTAACATGTTGACAAGAAAATGGGGGAGCCCAGATATAGACCCGTTTGCCTCTCCCCAGAACTACCATTTGGACAAATTTTCTACAAGGTCTCCCCACAAACTAGCCTGGAAAGAAGATGCTCTGTCCTTCAGCTGAAAAACCTATCGGTCTATGCCTTCCCCCCTCTGCCTCTGCTCTCCAAAGTACAACTAAAAATCAAACCGGACAAACCAAGAATGATTTTGATTGCTCCAGACTGGCCCCCGCTTCACCCTGTGTCATCTGCTGCTCTTTCATATGGGAACTCAGTGGCCTGTCACTCAATGGCATTGACTGTCAGAGTTGCCACAGTTTCCTGTTCTTTCCCTTCCTGTATAGCTCCAACTGAACCTTTTGTACTGATTTCCTGTAGGAGGCTCCAACGTATCTTCATATGTCAACTGATCAGATGCTTCCTGCTCCACTAGTTTCTCCTTAATTTGGGTGCCCATTGCTGTATCCTGTTGTGGTGTTACCTGAGTTAAATTTCCTACACTAAATCCTTCACTTTGCAGGTAATCTGTACCCTCAGTTTCTATTTCTTTAACTTCTCCATTATTAATCCTCTTTTCTACTTTTTCTCTGTTTTCTTATTTTTTGTATTTTAAACTTGTCCGTATGAGAATGTCTTTGCCTGTATTTCTCTTCAAATATCTTTGGTGCTGCTCTTTTTGCATTGAATAGTTTTGCTTTCTCCTTTGCATAAATACTGCACCACATCAGATCTCTCTCTCTTTCCCATGTCCATATTTTTTTATACCCTTCAAACATCTCTAAATTTTATTCTTTAAAATGTTCTTCGTGTTTCACTGTTGCAGTCATTACATTTGGGTAATCTGCTGGCAAGTTGCCCTCAGTCGGCCTGATTAACAAAGTCGGGTCCTGCATCGGTTGCTGTCCCTTCTTCCATGACGTCAAGTCGGCGGGGTATAAAACATGCAGTCAGCGGCATTATATCATTACATCTTTCTTGCCGTGCAGTGCTCTAAGCAGAAGTTCACAAGTGCTGGTTGGCTGACTCCTGAAATTTTCATTTTCGAGTTTCAGAACCGGAGTCTTCAACTAAAGCTAAGTACCCCATTGGGGAAACTTTTTCTTGCTCCTTACCGATGTCAGTAAAAGTTAATAATTGCATTACTTGTGGAAAGCATATACCTCAAAGATTTTCATTCATACTGTATTCCTTGCCTAGACTCTGACCACAACATACCTTGCTGTCGGTTTTGTGCTTTATTTATTCAGCGCACTATCCGTCGGTACATTTTCGCTTCTAAATATTTCGTTTCTTGGTTTAATTATCCAGAAATGTCGTCTGTTAGCCATCCAACTACCGGGATTCTGAAAAAAACGCAGAGATAAAGACAGAGACAGGCCGCCGAGGTCCAAAACTGCCGATGATGCTTTTCCTAAGCCAGTCGCCAGTTCGCTGGTACTCAGTGAGGCGCTTTTGCAGCCCCTGATACCCACTACTTCTGATTCGCAGGCCTCTACTGAGACCCATTCGGAGTCCGGTATGCTGAACCTGAACCTAGCAGCCTGGTTAATAATCTCTCTTGTACCATCCCTCAGTAAACCTGTGATGGATATAATTTTGGAAGCAAGAAGGCCAAGTACTAGAAAATCTTATGCTGAAAAATGGAAAAGATTAATGGAAAAGATTCTGTGCCTGGAACCAATCTCAAGGAATGAGCACAGCAGCGCCCAGTTTACCTCTGATTTTACAATACTTAACTGAGATGCTTCACAAAGACCTGTCTTTTTCCTCCATCAAAATTCACGCCTCAGCCATTTCAGCTCATTATAACACAGAATCTCCCCTCTTCTCTCATCCACTGCTCAAGCATTTCCTCAGAGGGGCAAAAAATTTGAGACCATGCAGGAGAGCTCCAACCCCAGCCTGGGACCTTAACTTTGTTTTGGAGAAACTCACTCTACCTCCTTTCACGCCAGCTGCTACTGCAGACTTAAAATGTCTTTCTTGGAAAACAGCTTTCCTTTTAGCAGTCACTTCAGCAAGAAGGGTATCTGAATTACAGGCCCTTATGGCAGTGGAGCCTTTCATCATCTTTCATGTGGACAGGGTGTCCCTCAGAACCAATCCATCCTTCATGCCCAAGGTGGTATCCAGTGTGGCTCTTAATCGGTCCATTAATTTGCCAATCTTCTTTCCCAATCCACAGAACAAAGGGGAATGGATACTGCATTATTTAGATGTGCACAGACAACTCAGATTCCTACTTGGACAGGACTAAACCTCAAAGGAAATCTGAACAACTGCTGGTGGCATTTGCTGCAGGGGCAGAGGGGAAGGCTATTTCAAAGCAAACCATTTCTAAATAGGCCATTGCATTAATTTCTGCTATAAGCACCATGAAAAACCTATCCCACAGGGGATCAGACCTCACTCCACCAGGGCTGCATCTACCTCTACAGCCTTTCTCAGTGGACTCCCTACCAGGGACATCCTAGAAGCTTGCTACCTGGAGTTCTGTACATACTTTTACCAAGCATTGGAGTTCTCTACATACTTTCACCAAGCATCATCATTTGCCAATTTTCTCTAAACCCAGAGCTGGCTTTGCCACTGCAGTCTTGCAGGGCCTTATAGCTGGTCCTAATTTTATCTAATTTCCTCCTCCCAACCATAGCTTTGGGAATCTACCTAAATACAATGACTGCAACAGTGAAACACGAAGAACATAGTACAGATGTGTACACTTACCATAAATGTAGATGTTCTAGTGTATTCACTGCTGCAGTCCTGGTTACCCTCCCTCCAGCCCCCTAACTTCTTTTGGCTATACCTCTACTTTCCTTTACTAGGCTTAAAAGCTTTTTGATGTATTTGCTTTTTTGTTGGAGGTGTATCATTGTATTTCTATAGTTAATTGCTCCCCATTGGGGGGCACCTGATATCCGGGGAAGAAAAACTGATGTAATGGCGTCGGCTGCATGTTTTATACCCCTGACGACCTGACGTCATGGAAGAAGGGACAGCAACCGATGCAGGATCCAAGACTTTGTTGATCAGGCCGACTGTGGGCTACCTGCAAGCAGATAACCCAAATGTAATGACTGCAACAGTGAATACACTCTAACATCTACATTAATGGTATGTGTACACAACTGTACTTTTTCACACTTCCTCAGTCACTTTTTTCCTAACACAAGGTTTCTTGGTCTATATAGTGTTTTTCACACACCTGTTGTATTAATGAACACAAATTCTTATCTGAGACTTCTGACAGTTTTTCTTGTGGAAGTACTTTCTTTTCTCTAATTTCTCTCAATCTTTTCATATATCTTTTGCCTGGAAATTCTGGGCTTCTTGCTTCTAACATAGCAATGCATAATTTCTTTCTTATCCTCAATAGTCAACTTTATCGTCTGTATGGCTCTTTTTTGGCCTATCCTTTTTTGTGATTTTTGTGGACTGCTACTTCCTTCTACAACAGGAGGGGGGCATCCTCCCCCTGGACCTGGCCTCACCCCATTGTAGGAATATTTCTGGTTTCTACACTGTCATTTTTTCCAGTCCTGTTACCAGTGAGCCTACCCGGATGGGCACTTTTTTTTATCCTGGGTGTAGTGCACCCAGCTATCTTCTGTATTTTATAACCTACTTCTGTCCATGATATATGCTTTATAAAATACAGTCTACATATTGGTGTCATCTTGGGGAGATTTTGTGAAAAACAGTCTACCTTATGAAGGTGCTCATCACGACTCGAGGATGAATTCAGTTCCAGCAGTACTTCTCCCCTTTTGCTGATTTTTATCATCTCTCCATTCGGACCCCAATCTCTGCCTCTGTGCGACACTCAACATATTACTTAAGACCGTGGTCTGGGGTATTTGGGAAATTTGGTTAGACTCCTCAGTGGTTTCAAAGACCACATGCCTAGGAACAACAAACTATGAACCTGTCTGGCAGTTGGTCAAGAGGATTAAGAAGCTGATGTGGGCTTATTTTACTGATTTTCTGTTGGGTGAGATTCCGTATTGTTGCAGGGTATGTCTTTGCTCAGTTTTCTGCATTTTAGGATGAAAAGGGAGCTATATTTAAATGTACCAGTTTCTATTTTAACTTTAAATTCCAATTTATAGTCTGTATAAATTGTTCTATGGCAGGACAGTCAAAACAGTTTCTTCAAACATTGTCTGCTGATATAAAATGCACCTTGAGGCAAGGGCAAACCGCAGTTGTTTTGACCTCTTTCAGTAAACACGTTTTGGCTAAATGCAGATGCTTAACTTATTTCCTGCTGTGGATTTGTGGAAATTTACACTCTACTTGCATCCTGAACCTTTTGACGAAAAATGAAGAGGTTCTTCGTGTTTCGCTGTTGTAGTCATCACATTTGGGTTATCTGCCTGCAGGTAGCTCTCAGCCGGCCTGAATACCAAAGTCTTTGGATTTTTGCATGGGATGCTGTCACTTCTTCCATGACGTCAGGTTGTCAGGGGTATAAAGCATGCAGCCGATGCCATTGGATCAGTTTTTCTTGCCCCAGATATTAGGTGCTCCCAAAATAGGAAGCAGTTATATGGTGTGGAACACCCCCAGCAAAAAGCAAATACACCTGGTATAAGATATGCCAAACCAAAAAAGATAGGTAAAAGCAAAGAGAAGTCAGGGGGCTGGAGGGAAGGTAACTGGGAAGTCAAGGGGCTGGAGGGAAGGTAACTGGGACTGCAACAGTGAATACACTCGAACATTTCAAAGCAAACCATTTCTAAATGGATAGCGCACTGCATCCATTTCTGCTACCAACACCATGGCAAACCTACCCCACAGGGGATAAGAACACATTCCACTAGGGCTGCATCTACCTCTACTGCATTTCTCAGGGGGGAGTCCTACCAGGGACATTCTGGAATCGGCAACCTAGAGCTCTGTACCTGTAATGTTACCTGCAGGCAGATAACCCAAATGTGATGACTGCAACAGTGAATACACTCCAACATCTACATTTATGGTAAAGTGTACACAACTGTACTTTATATCTTTGCAGTTCAAAGAAATGTAATTGCTACCAAAGATTTGTAAATGGTATAACTATTTGGCATAAACTATTCTTTACAGTGGTAGTATACATTATATTGTAAGTTTTAAACTGGATTTTATAAAGCACAATAAACAGTATTTTTTGTAGTTTTGTAAACAACTTGCACTACCTCAGTAAGGTGAAATATGTGGAAATGTAGGTAGCAAACTCTACCCTAGTATTATGTATAACATGTTTATATGTGTTCAAATTGTGATGGTGAGAATTACTGAGGAACTGAAACTGTGTTTAGTTTGTATAGTTACTCTCTGACCCAGGCCCTCACATTCAGATCTTCAAACCCAGCTTCAGTCTGACCTCCACACCCTTAATTCTTGGCTAAGCAAGCATAAACTACTCCTAAAGCCCTCTAAAACAAAAAGTATGATGTTTGGAACCTCACAAAACTGAAAAAGAGAGAGACTTCTAAAAATCTCATCATCGCAAATCTCAACATTTGCCCAATAGAAACAACCACGTCCTTTAAATACTTGGGTTTATGGTTAGACCAGTCACTTAACTTTCAACACCACATTGAAAACATGAAGAAAAAGATCAGTTCTTGTTTATTCTGGTCCTGGAAAATATCTCCCTTTCTCTCTGGCCAGCTAGAGATTCAATAGATAAGGAGTCCTCCGTGCTCATCTTGAATACAGGCTCCCTCTCATAGCCACAGCCTGTAAAAAAAAAAAAAACCTCATCCACTGTACAGTTCATTGAAAACCATATCTGCTGATTCATTTCCAGTTCCTCTCCTCTGGAACGCCACTACATCACCCTCTCCAAGACCACATGGGTTACAGTCTCCTACAGCGTTGAGCTACTCCTAGTGCCTCTTGTTTACAAATACTCCAGCAGGGTGACTTTCTACCTCTTGCTGCCAAACTCCATAATAAACCCACCCCTACAACTGCCGCAACCTGTGCCAAATAATTCCCTCACTCCAGACACCCCAAACTAAACTGCGCTGTACTGATCATTCCTTCTCTATTTTTGCAGTCAAATCCTGGCAGTCCCTATTCCTTTACCTTAAAGAAATCACCTCATCCCCCACCTTCAGAGCTCAACTCAAAAGACACCGTTGTCAAAAATCTGACAGCAGTTTTCCACTGAACCCATAACCTAACTCCCTCCTCATCTGCATCACTTCTACTTCGATCCTCTGCTCTCCGCTGCTGCTTCACTCTCAAATTTACTACTAAAATTAATTCACATTTCATTTTCTACTCTGCTAATATTATTTACATATTGTATCAATTATCATAGGTAGGTATGGGATTGTCTAACGTCTGTGATTGCTGTGTGTTTGTGACTTTTCTATTTTCTTTTTTTGTGAGACTCTACATCTGGACTGTGCTAGCAAGTAATTTTATAGTGATCAGTGTATTACTCCTGTAAACTAAAATAAATGAATTAGACGTAATTTTTCTCTTCCATCTTGTGGCTGCACAACAGTACAAGATGAGTTTCATTTGTTCCCATCTTAATCTTAGTCATGACTTTTGGTTAGTGACTAAAACAAATTGCAGTTGATGGGAGGCCTTCATTTGTCCAAATGTGGATGATCTAAAAAGGTAGCCGCTAACTGAAACTTGGCTCTACTGTGTAATCACAGTTCTGGAAGTTTCACTGTAAAGAACATCATCTCTTTTGTGTGTGTGTGTTTGTGTGTGTGTGTTTGTGTGTGTGTGTGTTTGTGTGTGTGTGTTTGTGTGTGTGTGTGTGTGTGTGTGTGTGTGTGTGTGTGTGTGTGTGTGTGTGTGTGTGTGTGTGTGTGTGTGTGTGTGTGTGTGTGTGTGTGTGTGTGTGTGTGTGTGTGTGTGTGTGTGTTTGTGTGTGTGTGTTTGTGTGTGTGTGTGTGTTTGTGTGTGTGTGTTTGTGTGTGTGTGTTTGTGTGTGTGTGTTTGTGTGTGTGTGTGTTTGTGTGTGTGTGTGTTTGTGTGTGTGTGTGTGTTTGTGCGTGTGTGTGTTTGTGCGTGTGTGTGTTTGTGCGTGTGTGTGTTTGTGCGTGTGTGTGTTTGTGCGTGTGTGTGTTTGTGCGTGTGTGTGTTTGTGTGTGTGTGTTTGTGTGTGTTTGTGTGTGTGTGTTTGTGTATTGCACACTCTTCACATGTATATATTGCACACTTTTCACATGGTTCCAAGTTTGATTTTTAAATTCTTGTTGTGGATACACACACACATACATCTTGCAAAAATTATGTTTGTTCCTAGGTTTACTGGACTCAACTTCTCATGTTAGATTGTGGAAATGTCCAGTCTGAGACAATCTTGAGAACGGTCATTATTCCTTTGAGATGAGAGGAATCTGGTAAGGTGGTCTGGGTCTATTAAGATTGCCCCTTGGCACCTCCTGCAGGATGTGTACAAAGCCTGGCCCACTTATGCTATGTACCAGGGCAAACCTTGGACACACCAGAGACAGTCTGATGTAGCCCATTAGCATAGGGCTTAGAAACAGACCCAGGATATTTTGGAGAGATTTTCTCTCTCAGCTTGTCTGGAAGCATCTTGGGATCCCATGGGATAAACTGGGGAATTTTGCCAGAGGATAGGGTGATATTGGTCTGGCTTGATCAGCTTGACAGTTAGACCATTTCCAGGACAAGCAGAGAAAATTAGATTCTCCCCATTATGAAACCACATGTAAGTTAAACTTGTGATTGCAAAAATACTTGCTGTTATGAATTCTTCAATCATGGCAGAATAAGTACAAAATAGCTATCCTTTCTGACATGAAAACGTTTTGAATCCGATGTGCCACTTTCTGAAATGTCAGGTAGTTTTTCCATCTCTCTCAACTTTCCGGTTTAAAAGCCCACGTTTGCTCATGTTTTCCCGCCTTTCCTGTAACTAGTCTAATCCAGATACAGACTTGCTGTATCCAGGATGGTTTGCAAGCTTCTGAACAGTGCCAGAACCTGCTCTTCAATTTTTCCCTTAGATCAACTAGTTCTCTCCTCTCCTGCACTTATACTAGCTTATTAGTCTAGCACTTTACCAGACTTCTTGTAGCAATTATTGTAGCAGACAAGTGCTACCAGCATTAAACGTTCTACAAAGAGACTGCTCCAATACTTTATTATTAATGCCCATCCCTCCAGGCATGTCTAAAGGTCAGTTCCCTGTGCTTTCTCCTATTAACCTGCTGAACATGGGCATCCTGAGGCAATGTAGCAACTGCCTCATGTACACTGACGACCCTCTCCTCTTACCTCCCAACACACAGACTTGCGAGAGATGTACTTGTATATCCAAATTGGAAGCCACGCATTCTCCAGCCAAGACTGGAATAGGTCAAGAGGAGAAGGTCAACACTTGCACCACACCACATGGAACATACACCCTCTGTAACACACACCAGCACTGCCTTCACAAAAAAAAACACAAACCACACACTCACCTTTGCGGAGGCTCTCAATAAAAATTTACCCAAGCAACAGAACCCTCCAAGGCAAAAACACACTCGACCACCACAACATAACACTAATCACAAGACACACAAATCTCCTAAACAGCTTGCCACTCAACCAAAGCCCCTAAGGCAAAACAGCATGCCTAACACACTAGTCATAGGTGACTCGATAGTGAGGCACACTGATGTCCCACTCACTAGGTTGAATAAGGAGAAAGTAACAGTCAGCTGCCTGTCAGGTGCCAGGATCCAACACACAATGCATGCACTCAGGTCACTCAACAACATTTATTTATTTATTTTATCTTACATTTGTTTACCTGGAAAGTCCAACTGGATATATGTCCATTTTCAGCAGAGGCCCGGGGAGAAAAGCTCCAGAAAGCAGAGTATAAATACATTAGGAACAATAGAAACATTTAGAGACAAGTATAATATGCAGTTTTCAGTAGGGTGACAAACATGCATAAAACATAGTAGGCAACATCAAAATCATGCGGCTTCAATTTCAGACAATATTTATTTTTATTTTACATTTGTTGACCGGGCTAGTCCAACTGGATATATGTCCATTTTCAGTAGAGGCCCGGGGAGAAAAGCTCCAAGACAGATCCATTATACCAACATGTATAAGGTTACAAATTCAAAACAGTGTATATAAGGTTACAATCAAGTTAACATAGCAGATGATACAAAACATTTTACAGTATATTGCAGAACATTATTTACAATAATATAGAACAAGATATTCACATGAGGTAGACTGAACTTTTTTCAGGTTTACAATTCCTGAGATAGGTTGCATAAGAGTATTTACAACATATTGAACAAGATATCCATGTGCGGTAGATCATAACTGAATGCAGGTTTACAAATCTTGCAAAGTCTGCAGTAAAGAGCATTGAATTAAAAGTCAGAGTGGAGTTGGGAGAAATTTAGTCACAGAGGTAGTGGGTAAGTCAGGGTTGGTGCAAGGGCATAACCAGTGTGTTCTAAGGTATATTTTGAGTTTTTGTTTGAAGTGGGGTAGGGAAGGAAGTGAAGTAAGATCACTAGGTAGAAGGTTCCAGTATTTCCCAGTTGTGTTTGAGAAAAGAGAGTTACCTGCCATGTTGTTAGACTTACTAATACTAAGTAGAAGTTTATTAGCAGAGCATAAGGTATTAAGATGGAGTAATGAGGTTTGAGAGTATAGGAGTGTTGTTAGGCTGGTTGAGGATCTTATGAGCAATGGTAAGTTGGTTAAAATGAAGCTGATTTTGCAGTTCAAGCCATCCTAGTTGTTTTGGATTCTGACAGTGATGAGTTCTAAAGGGATTACCAGTAGCAAATCTGGCAATGTTATTGTAAGATGTAGTTAGTTTGAGAAGGTTCTTCTTGGATAGGTTGGTGTAAATCGGTGAGGCATAGAGAAGTGTTGAGATTAGATGAGAGTGGGCAATAGCAGTTCTGGTTGTTGCAGTGAGAAGGTATTTGATCCTGTATAGGGAGCCCATTTTTCTGTTGACTGTTTTTATAGTGTTATTAATATGGGTATCGAAGCTGAGGTAATTGTCTATTCTAATTCCTAGGAGTTTGGTGGTAGAATCGGGGGATATGAGGGTGCCATTGTTAGAAATAGAGAAATCTAAAGGCATGGATTTACGGGTAGGAGTAAAGAGAAGGAGCTTTGTTTTTTTGGGATTCAAGAGGAGGCAACATTTTAAGAACCAAGTCTTTGCTACGTTAAAATATTTTCTGAGTTGGGGATTGTAGTTCAGATGAAGATTCAGCTGCAAAAAGTTGAATCATCTGCATACTGTATGCAGGTTGCCTGAGGAATAGCTAGGTAGAGATCATTGATAAACATTGAGAATAAGAGAGGGCCTAGAATAGAGCACTGAGGGACACCTGGTGAGACTGGATAGTTTATTCTCCCAGAGCACAGCCTGTTGCCTATTGCTGACGTAGGAAGTAAACCACTGTACAGCCAGAGTATCAAGAGAGAGTGATTTCAGAATATTTATAAGTAAAAAGGGGTTTACCATATCAAATGCTTTTGAGAGGTCAATAAATAGAGAGGAAGAGAGAACATTGTTATTGCGGTTTTTGTTTATGGTATCAGTAAAAGATAAGAGGGCAGTAGTTGTACTGTGGAATGGCCTAAAGCCATGTTGGCTTTCAGCTAGTATGTTACGTTGAATTAAATGGTTTAGAAGCTGATGGTAAATACATTTTTCCATTATTTTTGCTAAGGGGGATAAGTAGGGCTATAGGTCGATAGAGTATTCATTTGAGTTGCCACCTTTGTGTAGGGGGATATGTGAGATTTTCCAAATGTCAGGGATGCTTCCCTCTCTAGTAGTTCTATTAATCAGGATGGATATCGGGTAAGCGACTTCTTTAGCTGCTTTTTGCAGGTATTCAGCTGGGATCTGGTCAGCAGAGGGAGTACAAGGCTTAAGTTTTAGAATTAGTTTATAGATAAAATTTGTTGAGGTGGGTAGAAATCGGAAGGTAGGAAGCGAGATGGGAGAAGAGTTAAGAAGACTAGATCTATCAGGAGCTAGTTGACTGGCTAGAGATTGGATAGCCTCTGTGAAGAAGGAATTGAAAGCATTGGCAGTTTGGATAGGAGTCTCATGTGTTGCACCTGTTGGGGTTGGTGTTCTGGAGTGACCTGGATAAAGGAGTCTATTGATACTTGCCCAGAATCTTTGAGGATTGTTTTGGTTTGTTTGCTACATTTTACAGTAAAAGTTTTTTTTTTGTCTGAGAGAATATCTTTTTTTGTCATGTTCCTCATATGTCTAAAGCTTTGTTGATCTGATGTACTTTTGGTAGTTCGCCACCTAGACCAGGCTTTATTTCTGAGGAGGATTTTTTTCTTGGTTTCATTCGTAAGCCAGGGGGCAGGTCTGGACCTAGTTCTGATTGTATGTTTAGGTGCATGCTGGTCTAGGATTTCTATGAACTTAGAGCTGAAGTATTTGACAGCCTGTTCAAGTGGGAGGGTTTTTAGTTGAGACCAATCACAGGCATTGAGTTCACTCTGGAAAAGGTGTTGGTTAAATTGCTTGTTGGTCCGTATAGTCCTATATGAAGTTAGGTGAGAGGTATCAAACTTTTGCCTGATTATATAGGTCAAGGAGTGGTCACTTACATCGTCAGGGAGGATACCAACCGTATAATTTTGGTGGTAGTTATTAACAAGGATCCAATCCAAAGTGCTCTCTTTTTTTGTTTGGTTTGTTTATTCTTGTTGGGGAGGTAATGGTCTGAGACAAGCCTTGAAGGTTAATATGAGAGGTAGGATGTTCAGTATTGGTGTTCTTCCAGTCTATATTAAAGTCTCCTAGGATTATAGTTTCTTGTGGGAAGGATTTTGAGACCCAGCTAAGAATGTCCTCTAGTGCACTGATATTGTTTCCAGGAGGTAGATAGATACAGAAGATGTATAAGGATTTACTAGAGTTAAGCTGTAGTTTGGAAATAAGGACTTCAGCATGGTTGCCCTTTGGTGGGTTATAGGGTATAGAGGTGACTTAGTCCATTCTTAAAAAGAAGTGCTACTCCCCCTCTCTTTCTTTTTATACGGTCAAGTCTAAATATGTTATAACCTGGTGGGATAATTTCATTATCATGTGTTTTAGGTTTTAGCCAAGTCTCTGTCAAATATAAAATATCAAAAGAGTGTACGTCAAGGAGACCATGAAGATGGGGAACTTTGTTATTCACACACTGGATATTGAGATGTGCTATGAGGAGAGAGTTGGGGTGTTTGTTGGGGGATGAGAGGAATAGAGGGATTGTTGATGAGATGTCCAGTGGATAGGTAATTAGGTAGGCCAGGATTAGGATGTATGTCTCCATCCTGTAAGGAATGCTTTTTTAGTGAAAGCAAAAGATAATATAGGTTACTAATTTGGTAACGAAATTTCTTTGTTGTTAGGTTATTGTATTTAATGTGGGCTAGTTTGTGGTATTTAGCTAGTATGTATCCATGTGTGGATGTAATAGTGATATTATTATGGGTGAATGTGAAAGTGTGTAATACTGTTTGTTTACTTGGATGGTTAAATTGAGAAATATTTGGGTGTTCATAGGAGGTTATCAGATATGCAGAGGTTAGTACAGATATGAGTATGGCACAGAGTAGTAATTTAGTTAGGGTTGAGGTAGTTTTGGTAGACATGATGGTAAGACTGGTAAGGAAATATTAGGTAGTTAGCAAAGGCCTAGGACAGGAAGAGAGGTATAAGTTTGAGTTAAGATTGTAATTAATTGGGGTTAGAGAATGGTTAAGTGAAGAATAGGTGTGGCTTAACTATCTAGGATGGTGGGACCATCTGATTTGTTGTGTGAGTGTTAGAAGGGTGTGGTTTTAGAAGTATAAGTTTAGGGCTACTGGGGGTGGGTGAGATTTGGGGGTACGGTAGGGGAGTGGAGCGAGCCCGCAGGGTGAACGGAGCGGGTAGAGACAAGAGAAGGAAGAAGCATATGAGGAACAATCTGAGAAAAAGTGCTTTGAAGGAAGGTAAGTAATGTAGGTACAAAGAGAGGTAGGCAGAGTGGTGGGAGGGATGGTAGGAGAAAGGTGCTAAAGTATTAATAAAACTTAATGAACTGAAGAGAAGCAAAGTACTGGACAAGAAATTTTGTGAGGAATATGCTATAAGGTAGAGGGATTGGTAGAGCAGGGTAAGGCTGTCACCTAGTGGACAAAGTCAGTAATTACAGAGGTAAATTATACGTGGGGGAAGTCTGGTCAAGGGAAGGCGGGAGAGGCTATTTATGGAATCTATTTCAAAAAATGTTGTGGGGAAAAATACAAACTACAAGGTATGGCCACAGGCAGTCCTGACTTAGAAGCTACCTCTAAACCACCTACAAGTAATTAGTACTGCTCTATACATTTCTGAAAATGTAGGAAAATAACATACTTTCTTGCTTCTCTTATTGCTATTAGGGAACAAGGGTAGGAGACACTGTGATGAAGCAGCCGGTAGGAGAGGGTCCTTAGTCTTCAGGCAAGAGGCGTCAAGTGTCCAAAGGCAGGAATATTGAGATTAGAGAGCTAGATACTTGTTGGTATGGAATCAAAGGAGAAATAAATAGGTAAAGGAGAAAAAAATGACTTTAGTACAGCAATATTAAGCAACATTTGCCAAGCAGATAATTGCACATTTCCTAACAATACTATGACTGTAAACCACAATATAGGTTAATAATCTTTGCAAATCTTAGGTGGGAAGGTAAAAGCTTCAGACATTTGTAAAAATGAAAAACTACCAGTAAAAGACGAGCAGCAATTAAAAAAGCCTACCGCAAAAGGTCTCTTAAGGCAGTTATATTCTGTCAGTAATGAAAGCAGTTAGTCAATCAAGACAGTAGACAATATATGTTAAGTCTATCAAGCATACAGAGACATTGGGTATACAGATATGCTATATGATCCCTTAACTACTATAGATAAATAAGTTTAAACTTTGTAATTGTTATGGTTGTAGGCTTGTTAATAAAGCGCTGTATCAGTAGACTTTTCAGTTATGCAGAATAAGGTTCTACTACTGAAAGTGGTGTATCGGCGCTAATTGCGAGCAACAGAAAATGTTAAGGCAGTGGCCAATATCGCTTCCATGAGGGAAACGTAGTTACATTTAAGGCTATGCCATTAGGTGAGGATGTCTTACATACTATACACAATGTAAGCATAGGTTTTACCTTACATACAGTGATACACAATGAATACTATGCACAATGTAGGTATA
Source organism: Protopterus annectens (assembly GCF_019279795.1). Lineage (NCBI taxonomy): Eukaryota > Metazoa > Chordata > Ceratodontiformes > Protopteridae > Protopterus > Protopterus annectens. The sequence goes on from NC_056748.1 coordinate 1,109,468,237, forward strand.
ACAATACCCCTTATTGCAAAGTTATGCAAGGCCTGTAGAGGCGTTACTATAGGCTAAACCAAGTATATGATATTAATCGTTAATTATCTTGAAAAGTAGCCATGTTGCTCAGCTAACATTAGTCAAATTTATCTGCGTGGGAAACTTAGTGAAAGCGTAGTAATATGGTCAGCTTATAAAGCGGACTAGATAGCTTCACTATAAGGGAACCTAAAGTCTCGCTCTGAAATAGTAGGAATAAACCTAGGGATAAAATCTAAACAATGCTCAGGCAAAAAATAAAAAATTAAAATGACGTTCCTACGAAGGAAACCTAATGAAACGCTAGCATCTAGCGGCAAGTGGTGTTCAACAAGTATTGTCTCCACGTGGGTATTAGAGAAAGCAAGCAATCGACTGTGTTAAAAACCATGTAGCATAATGGCAAGTATGTGGAAACAGTCGCAAATCCCAATGCAACAGTTAAAAAAGAAAGACTAACATCCAAGCAATTACAATTGCATTACTAAACAAAAAGAAGGTACAATATATGCAGTTGTACTTACGGCAGTTAAAGATGCTGGGGGCCAGGGACAGACAGCACCTTGGGCTCTTGATATAATAAGAAAAGCGCCACAAAGAGCTGCAGGTTTTTAAGGGATAAGAGAGGATGTGAGGTGGGGGGGGTGGGACATAGACCTGGAAGTAGGTAGAGTTAGGAGGGGCTAAAGCAGCTACAAAAGGGGAAGGGTTATTACAAGGTAGACTGAGGCTGTATACCTGCAGGAGAAAGAGAGATAGAAGTGGACTCAAGGTGAAGGGTTGTCTCACAGTAGATTGAGATTGTACTCCTTAAGGAGAAAGAGAGACAGTACATGGATGGTAGAGGGAAGTCGGTAAGCGTAAAAATTAGACAGTAGATGGATGTCAGAAAGGGAAACTCGTCCACAGAGGCTAATGGGTTAGGGGGCAGGAGAGCTAAGAGACAGAAGTAGAGACAAGAGAAGGAAGAAGCATATGAGGAACAATCAGAGAAAAGGTACTTTGAAGGAAGGAAAGTAATGTAGGTACAAAGAGAGGTAGGCAGAGTGGTGGGAGGAATGGTAAGAGAAAGGTGCTAAAGTATTAATAAAGCTTTATGAACTGAAGAGAAGCAAAGTACTGGACAAGAAATTTTGTGAAGAATATGCGATAAGGTAGAGGGATCGGTAGACCTGGGTGAGGGTGCCACCTAGTCGACAAAGTCAGTAATTACAGAGGTAAATTAGTGGGGGAAGTCTGGTCAAGGGAAGGTGGGAGAGGCTATTTATGGAATCTATTTCAAAAATGTTGTGGGGAAAAATACAAACTACAAGGTATGGCTGCAGGCAGTCCTGGCTTAGAAGCGACCTTTAAACCACCTACAAGTAATTAGTACTGCTCTATACATTTCTGAAAATGCAGGAAAATAACATACTTTCTTGCTTTCCTTATTACTATTAGGGAACAAGGGTAGGAGACACTGTGATGAAGCAGCCAGTAGGAGAGGGTCCTTAGTCTTCAGGCAAGAGGAGTCAAGTGTCCAAAGGCAGGCATATTGAGATTAGAGAGCTAGGTAGGCAGTTAAAGATGCTGGGGGCCAGGGACGGACAGCAGCTTGGGCTCTTGATAATACGGAGTTATGGGCTAAGTCCTTTCAAGAATTGTACACTAGTATAAGATTGAAATGCTTAGGGAGAGTTTGCAGGAACAGCGGGTGGTGATTAGTTGGAGTTTAAGCAGGGACACTGCCAGTGCTGTTGGAAGTGTAGTTTGAGGCTACACTTCAGGTACAAATATGACTCTGTCATTGTACATGTGGGTGTGAATGACGTACCTCCATGGACTACATGAAAAGAGACGTGGAGGAGCTCTCAGATTATGTAGCCCAGGCTGGTATGACCCTAGCCCTGAGCAGCATCCTACCATCACCCAGAATGATACCACAGTACAAGCAGAAAATGATTGATTTCAACAATTGGCTAAGTTTCTGCTGTCATTCTAAGGGGATCTAGTATCTGTCTGCCTGGGGTGACATGCTTGACAGACCTCAATGCTTTGCCAGAGATGGCTTGCATCTGTCACCCCTGGGCTTCTGGATACTGGTCAAGGCTCTTGCCAACCCTATAGTGCCTTTTTTAGACAGTGTTCTAAAGACCATATTGCCACTGTAACAGCTACAACCAAATGCAATATGAGGGTCATGTTGCTCAACGCTAGAAGTCTAAGTCTCAAAATGCACTCACTCGAGGCACTCCTTAAAATGGAGAACATCGACATTTGTGCTCTAACAGAGACCTGGTCAAAGACAGCAGAAAGCACCCCTGCACTACCAGGCTATAACTCATTCCACACCTTTTGGCCCCAGAACTTAGACCGAAGCATCAAAGGCAGTGGTGTCTCCATATTTGTAAAGGATGCGCACACCTCCAGACTGGTAGCCCAACATAATGCATCTGAGATACTTCAGGCGCAGCTAACATTGGGTAAGACTGCGATTCAGGTCGTAGCCTGCTCTTTGGTCCCCAACCATGTCCCAAGACTCGCACTCCACATTCCTAAGCACCCTGGAGAATATTAGGGTCCAATCTAACACTCTCTTACTAGGCGACTTCAACTACCCCTCCATTAACTGGGAAAACTAATCATGTACCAATACACTTGCCCAATGTTTCCTTTAGTTAATTAACTCCACTGCCCTGGACCAGCTCTTTCTTACCCCCACTAGAGGTAGCAACATCCTTTACCTGGTCATTACTAACATGAACGACCGTTGCTCTACACCAGTAGTCAGCTCCTCCCTGGTTAGATCTGACCACAAATAATCACCTTGGAAATCCACATCACTCCCATCCCCCCAGCAAAGGTAACCAGCATGAAAAACGTCTCCAAAGCTAACTTTGGGATCTTAAAAACAGAGGTGGCTAACTTCACAGCACCCATGTAAATGGAGAATAGTTGCGTGACTGCAGAATCTTACACCAGTGCACTGTATGAACATGTACACAAATGCATGGATCTCACCATACCCAATAGAACCAAGACACTCCTCGCCAATCTGGTGGTCCCCTGCCATAAACAAACTCTATAACAGAAGGAGGAAACTGATGCGGAATAAGGTGAAGTCCTAAGACTGGAAAAATTCCCTTATCTGCCTCAACAAATAGTTGAGATCCCTCATCAAATCCCCTAAAGCTAGGTATGAAAACAGAATTGCAGCAGATTATAAAGACAACCACAAGGCCTTCTATAATTATGTAAAGAATCTCCATGACAATACCCAGATTTGCTCTGAGCTACTGCACAATGGTACCTCCTATACTGAGCCAACAGATATTTCCAGTATACTGGCTGACAGATTCAGTGCCAACTTTACCCCCCCCCCCCCCCCAAAGGGCCAATCACAATACCAGTAGATTGCCAGGCACCCAGTATTACTGCTGCACAGGTTAAAACAGCACTGTCCAAGACCAAGAATACAGCTTCTGTGAGACCTGACAATATCCCTGAGTGTGTTCTACATGAACTGCAGGGTGAACTGGCACCTCACCTGTGTGTTCTGTCAGTCACAGCCTCACCTCAGGCTTTGTCCCTGCCGAATGGTGCACTGCTACAGTTAGCCCTCTCCACAAAGGAAGAGTGACTATAGACCCTAGGAACTATCGTCCCATTAGCCTGATGAGTCTGATATGCAAAGCTATGGAACGCATCATCATGGACCTAATAAACAAGGATATAGGGAATCTCCAAACTCTGGATCTCACACAGGTTGGTTATGTGAAGGGTAGATCATGCCTGTGTGAGGCGTAGATCATGCCTGCTCAACTTGGTGGACTTCTTTGAGTCCGTCTCCAGAGCTGTGGATGAAGGCAATGTGATTCATACAGCCTACCTTGATATGGCCAAGGCTTTTGATACCATTACCCACTCAGGAATCATAGAAAAACTCACTAAGCTTGGCATCAGCCTCTATATCACTAGGTGGGTTGAAAACTGGCTAACAGAATCCACAGTGTGAAAGTAGCTGACTCCATCATCCTGCTGATTAGTCACAAGTGGAGTGCCACAGGGTTCGGTCCTTGGCTCACAGAATCCACAGTGTGAAAGTAGCTGACTCCATCATCCTGCTAATTAGTCACAAGTGGAGTGCCACAGGGTTCGGCCCTGCGTCCTCTCCTGTTTGTCTACTTCTCTGAAGTCCAGGCCAACATGAAGACAGTCTGACAAAGTTTGCAGACGATTGCAAATTGGGAGCTATTATTAACTCCCCAAGTGATGATGACATCCTACAGAATGGCCTACATGTGACCAACGACTGGTGTCAGAACCATGGCCAAGCTCAATGCCAAAAAATGTGTCATCATCCCCTTTGGGAAAAACCCGGTTCATATGAATTACCACATTGATGGTAGTCTACTGAACTCAAAAGAGGTTATGAGATCTGGGAACACAGGTTGACAGCAACCTCTCTTTTGATCACCACATTGCCACTGTGGTCAGAAAGGCTTTCTATGTGGCACATCTCATTACTAAGGGTTTTGCATCCAGGAAGAAAGAGGTCATTGTCTCCCTCTGCTCTTCCCTCACTAGGCCAATCATAGAGTACAATGCCCCATTTGGCATGTGACTCACTAGACACCTGCAACAACTGGAGAGGCCAAAAGTACCTCACAAAGAGGATCCTAGGCCTTAAACACTTGTCTTATATGGCAGACTCAAAAAAACTCCCAACTATTCTGTCTCATATCGCCTACATAGAGGCAATCTCTGCTTGACTTACAAAGCCATGTCTGACCCAGCTCTGTTAGAAATGCTACATCTAAAGAAATCCCAATCCCTCCACACCACACGCTGCAGAGACCTCAACCTCATTACCACAATTAACAGAACATGCTGGAGGGACAGGTTCATAACCCAGAGACTGCCCATGCTATGGAACAGACTTCCCATACATGTCAAGCAGAGCACCTCGCTGACCCTCTTAGAGAAATTTTGATGAGTGGATGCGAAACAGAAAATTCACCCCAGGGATAACACCAGTGGCTCTACTTGGCACTGGGAACTAAGGTCAGGGTTTCACTATGCCAGGGTAATCCTATGGCTAGGCTTGTAAAGGCCCCAGGGCCATTAGCCTAGTACACATCTATGAACCTATAGACTTTATTAACAAAAAGGTGAGTGCTTTGCTTTTGTGCCTCCTGGCACTTCATCTGACAATTAAGTTCTGAAAACACACCATATAAAAGGCTCTACATTCATTACATCATTTCTGGCTCATCCAGTCATCTCCATCAATTAAATAACCAAGTACATAGATAAAACAATGTGCAATGGAATCTGTACAATATATATATAAACATATTCACAACATCTCATCCTATCATGAACCAAATTCTACATGTTAAAACTCTGTTACTTATACAACTTAGTACTGATTCTTATCTCAATAATATATATATATATAAATTCCCCAATATTATTAAATAAGCATTAGGATTATTAAATAATATTGGAGAAATATATTATTGAAATAAGAATCAGTACTGAGTTTTATGAGGATTTTCCATCACCTTTAAGTCCCTTGATTGGCTACAATACTAAAAGTTTTTAGCCTTATACGAGTGTGTTAGTTTCTTTCTTTTTTTTTCGTTAGGGGGTCCGCCAGAAACTCCCGTCCCGCTATGATTTGGCAGTAGATTTGATGTTTTGGGGCCGCGCTGCTAGCACAAACTTCAATCAATTCATGACATGTCGCCATTCCAGAGAAGGCACAGAAGGGCAACAACGTCTAACTGTGAGGCCTGAACGCTACCACCCATAAATAAAAGTGTTTATTGATATGTTTTTATGTAAGGTTTTTGTAGGATAATTTGAGGTTTATTTTTAAGTAACAGAGTGATTAGGGTAAATGTAATTTTGATTATATTAACAGTTCTGTTGCCACCTATAGATGTTTTTTTAAGAATTGCAGTTTGAAAGATGATGTTTGGGAATGTATTTTATTTATTTTTTGTAATGTTTTAACATGTAGAATTTGGTTCATGATATGATGGGTCAGATGTTGTGAAGGTGTGTATATATATATATATATATATATATATATATAAATATATATAAATATATATATATATATATATATATATATATATATATATATATATATTGTACAGATTCCATCGCACATTATTTTATGTACGTACTTGGTTATTTAACTGATGTAGATAAATGATTGGATGAGCCAGAAATGATGTAATGAACGTCAAGCCTTTTATGGTGTGTTTTCAGAACTTAATTGTCTGATGAAGTGCCATGAGGCACGAAAGCGCTCACCTTTTTGTTAAAGTCTATGTATTTTTATCTTACTTAAAGCCGTGTTGTTGCTCTTTTGCTTTGCTGAACCGTGTCAATGTGTATGTGATGTATACACTTGCAGGAGCACTTTATTCCCCAGCCACTGAAGGATTTGTTGTACTTCAAAACAAGCTTGTCAGATGTTATTTACAAAGCATATCAGATTAAAGGAAATGCATTTTTTCAAGCTATTGTGAGAAGAATCAAAAATACCACATTAATGCACTTGTGTAGTATCCATAGTAGACAGAGTTAGGATTGCATACTTCAAACCGTAGATTTCATGCAGTTGCATAATTTATTAGTTGGCAGGTGATATTTTAGGGCAGATTTGAATTATAGCAAAGCCTGATGTGGTTTAACAGTTTGCTCCATGTCTTGATGATGACGACAAAGAGTCACCATAATAATTAGATTTATTAGTAAAAGTTAAAGTTTTGGGGATCTCAGGGGTTTTATTTGGTACATACAATTGGATGAGATTTCAGGGGTGTTTTAAGTGAATGGTGAAGTAGTTTGAGCTACGAGAGGCTGGGAGAGGGTGATGTGTTGAAGTTCAAGCCAGCTGAGGGTCCTGACCACTGTGGAGTGATGGGAGTGGGTTGGGAGGCTGCAGGCCAGTTGAATTTTTTTCTAGTTACTTTCTGGCTTGTGTTTGATGGAAACGTTTGAGATTTGGGAATATTGTTGAGGCATCCAGGAGAATAGGAAGGAGGCAGCTAGCGAATTTTTTACTATTATTATTTAGCAGTTGCATTGCTCTGTAAATAGAGCCTATTTTTGCAGCGAATGTTTGATTGCCGTGTCAATGTGAAGATCAAACTTTAACTATTCAATAATAACTCTTAGTAATTTTGTGTTGGTGATGTTTTCAATTCTTATGTTTGAGGTTGTTTTGATTTGTGTTTTTAGGAAGGATTAGGATTAATTCAGTTTTGAGTTTTAAGAGCAACTGATATTTATTTAGCCAGTTTTCTGTAGAGGGAAAGGATTTGGGTGGGTTTTCTGTCTAGTTTTAGGAGGTTATTTAAATATTGCCAAAAGGCATTATCTAGGTAGGACTGGGTCCTAGTTTTGTGCCATCATTTCCAGGTTTGTTGTCTCTCTGTCTCTCTCACTCGTGCTGTCTGTCTGTCTCTCTCTCTCTCTGTTTCTTGAGTTGTTTAGTTTCATACGTTAGCCATGGGGCAAAATTTATTTTCACCGTTTTATTTCTCAGTGGGGCTTGTTGGTTTAGCAAGGTTAAGGAGTTATTGAAGTGACAGTTTCATCTAGAGGCAGATATTTGAGGGTAGTGGTCCACACACACCAGTTATAAAGGCACTGCCCATTACACACTGCATTTTTACCAACACTGACGTGCCTGCTGCTGATGCATTCCATACTGCCTGCTGTCTCATGTTGCCTTGGGAGCAACAGACATCATTTCCTCCTGTGTGTATGGTTATTGAAGTTGTAGGCATGGCACCACATGCTTCTTTGTCCACAGAGAATTCACAACAGCAATATTTCAGCTGAATGTCACACACTTCAGTTGTGTCTCCAGCCAAATGCTTCACAGGGAAATGTCTTGCTACCTAGGCACCTGCACTCCATTTTACACATTTGGAATCTATTGTCCCAGAACTGTACTCTGGGTTCAGATGGTTGGGCAGTCTGCCAAGTGCTGATCCTTTTCTGCTGAAAATTGCTAAGAAAGTTGTGATTGTGTAAATCCAGAATCACCTCACACATGTACGCTTGGTAGTTTTCAGCACAGTCCCAAAAGATTTAATGGGGCCATTCACTAATTTTTTGGTGGGATGAAATCAGACAGGAATGTTCTGACATTCTCCTTCATTTGTTATCAATGACTGGCAGTGTGGATGATGAGTCCTAGAATGCTTGCACAGTCTTTCTGGCCTGCCTGCTATGATTTTGAAATTGTTTATAGGTGTGTACTAGGCTAATGGCCCTGGAGCCTTTACAAGCCTAGCCCATAGGACTACCCTTGCATCATGCCACCCGACATTAGTTCCTAGTGCCTCTGTCGAATAGAGCCACTAGAGTGATCCCTGGGGTGAAATTTCTAGTTCCCATCCACTCATCAAGATTCCTCTTGAAGAGGGCCAGTGAGGTGCTCTCCTTGACATGTATGAGAAGTCTATTCCATAGCATGGGCAGTCTCTGGGTTATGAACCTGTCCCTCCAGCATGCTCTGTTGATTGTGGTAATGAGGTGGAGGTCTCTGGAGTGTGTGGTGTGGAGGGATTGGGATTTCTTTAGATGTAGCATTTCTAGCAGAGCTGGGTCAGACGTGGCTATGTAAGTCAAGCAGAGATTGCCTCCAAGTAGGTAATATGAGACAGAGAATAGTTGGAGTTTTTTGAGACTGTCCATATAGGACAAGTGTTTAAAGCCTAGGATCCTCTTTGTGAGGTACTTTTGCAGCCTGTCCAGTTGTTGCAGGTGTCTAGTGAGGTACATGCCAAATGGGGCATTGTACTCTATTGGCCTAATGAGGGAAGCGTAGATGGAGACAGTGACCTCTTTCTTTCTGGATGCAAAACCCTTAGTAATGAGATGTGCCACATAATAGGACTTTCTGACCAAAGTGGCAATGTGGTGGTCAAAAGAGAGGCTGCTGTCAGCCTGTGTTCCCAGATCTCTTATAACACCTTCTGTGTTCAGTGGACTACCATCAATGAGGTAATTTAAGGGAACGGGGTTTTTCTCAAGGGGGATGACAACACATTTTTTGGCATTGAGCTTAATGCCATGGTTCTGACACCAGTCACTGGTGTCATTGAGGTCTTTCTGTAGGATGTCAACATCACTTAGGGAGTTAATAGCTCCCAACTTGCAATCATCTGTGAACTTTGGACTTCAGAGAGGTAGATACCAAATAGTAGAGGACCCAGGACTGAACCCTGTGGGACTCTACTCGTGACTGGTTGGCAGTCTGACTTGGGAATCAGCTACTTTCACACTGTGGGTTCTATCTGTGAGCCAGTTTGCAACCCACCTAGTGATATAGGGGTTGATGCCTAGCTTAGTGAGGTTTTTCTATGATTTCTGGGTGGGGAATGGTATCAAAGGCCTTGGCCAGATCAAGGTAGGCTGTATGAACCACATTGCCTTCATCCACAGCTCTGATGACTAACTGACTCAAAGAAGCTGACCAGGTTGAGCAGGCATATGATCTACCCTTCACAAAACTGAACTGTGTAGTATCCAGAGTTTAGAGATTCCCTATATCCTTGTTTGTTAGGTCCATGATGATGCCTTCCATAGCTTTGCATATCAGACTCGTCAGGCCAATTGGGCGATAATTCCCTTGGTCTGTAGTCTCTCCTCCTTTGTGGAGAGGGATGACTGTAGCAGTTCGCCATTCGGTAGGGACAAAGCCTGAGGTGAGGCTGTGATTGAACAGGGCACACAGGTGAGGTGCCAGTTCACTCTGTAGTTCATGTAGAACACACCCAGGGATATTGTCAGGTCCTATAGAAGCTGTAGTCTTGGCCTTGGACAGTTCTGTTTTAACCTGTGCAGCAGTGATACTGGGTGCCTGGCAATCTACTGGTATCGTGATTGGTCCTTTGGGGAGGGGTGAATCTGTCGGCCAGTATATTGACTATCTGTTGGCTCCGTATATTATTTCACAGGCAGGTTTCAGGGAATAACGTCCGGTATGAATTCTTCAGGAATGCTTTTCTTGTACCTGATCTGCAGTAAAAGATGAGCTGCATCTTCTGAAGTTCTTCATGCTCCAGTTTTCACTTTTTTTTTTTTTTTGTATTCTATGCAAATAAATTTGTGCGGAAATATTATTGCCGAAACTGGTCTCCATTTTATATTTACCAAAACTAAACCAATGTGTATGTACTGTCAGCCTAGAGTGGACAAATTCAAACTATGCTGGTTAAACATTGCCTTATGGATGTGCTATTTTTTTGTGTATTAGGTTTTGCTTGCAGTTGACAAGGTCACCCCTAAAGCTTTCTCCTTTCTTCCTTTAATAATGGGAAGTTCTTGTCACTTTGTCATAGAATCACACCTGGTTTAGCTGCCGTTTCTGTAAAAGCTCTGTTTCTTGTATTCTCCTTTCTGGTAGTATTAATGAAAAAAGCTGTTAGGAACTTTGATCTTGCTTTTCTTGTCGATCACTAAAGCAGGAAGCCATATTGCTTCATTTTCAGTATTCCAGTAATGACAAATAACAGTGTGTTTGCATTAATGTGCAACATGTTCTTTACAGTTTGAGTTTTGCAGTCAGTCTAGACGCCAGGGACATGTGTACGTTCTGTGGACAGTGAGACAAAGTTCAGTGACATCAGAAAAACTGAAATATTACTTAATAGAAGATACTGGAAGAGCAATTTATTATGTGACACAGTGGCGTTAGGATAGCTGAATAGTGTAAAACAACTTAATTTATTTTTATACTCCCAGGTTTTCTGCTACATCCTGAATTTTTGAAATACTAGTTAATCTCTTTTCATTTTTGCTTTATTCATTTACATTTTATATAAAGGGAAAGTTGCCAATTATTTCCACCTTTGGTGGGCAGTGATCACTTGAGTAGTAGAATCCTTGTTTATGCCACTGTCAAACCATGCAATATAAAATAAAATATAAAAAAGCCAATAGTTACATGAAATGTGTCTCATGGATGACTGCTTTTAAAGATAAAAACATGTATGGAAGTACAAAACTATGGACTATATATTGTATTTTAAAGTGATAAGCAGGTGAAAATGGAGGCATTTTCCTTTCAAGTGGTTCTATTGGCCAAAAGAACATTAGCTTAAATATAGTTATATAATGGTTTTGCAAAGGAGAGTTGAACAGAATAGGAGCCTAAATGCTAAACTAAGTTATTTACAAAAACAAGACTAAACAGGAGTATAAAATGAGATCCCACAAACCTGTGAGAAAGAGTAATAATTAAAAAGATATTATTGAAATATATTGGGCAAAAGATGCAAGGCCTTTGGAGATTATTTTACAGAAAGTAATTAAAACTTTTGAAAAGCTGTGGATATAGCTAAATTGTCCACTGGGCATTTTCTAAATTTCTTATGGTTTGGCAAGCTCTAAGAATCTGTAGGCCAGTATAGGAGACATGGTTATTTAATGGTAACAGAAAAAGACATCATAACTGTTCTTGGAAAGACTATACAAAGGCCTCTGGAAAATATGGCATTTCAAAAAGTGATCTAACATCACTTAGGGCTGTTTTGGTTAAGGCTTTTAAAATCGTTTAGTAGGTATGGTATAAAAATGCATACCAGACGCCTGCCATATTTAAATCAACATTGTTAAGGAAAAGTTAAATGTGATAAGGTGAGTAGCTAGAGGCTAAAGACTTTGCTGTCTAATGCATGAAAGGTTGTGGAGATGTTATTTTAAAGACCTTTCTAGAAGAGTTAAATAATGTTTTATTGAACATCTGTCAATATACATATAAAACAGTTAATACTTGTAATCAGTCTTTTTTCTTTTTATAATGTGATTCTTAAAATTGAAATTAATATAGATACCTAAATGTACTAATTTTGCTTCTTGGTTTGGTAGACTTAACAAAAATTATTACTTGGCAAATGGATTAAAATAGGGTTTTTCTTGATTTTTCGTGAACTGGATATGGGTGTGGTTGTATAACAGGAAAGGACAGATTAAACGTAAGGTTTACTGTGGAAAAGTTATGAGGTATGAGAGTGGATGCCCAGAGGAGACTGTACTGGGGCTGTAACTTTTCTGATATTGAAATTAAATCACCGGCATGGATCTTCTCCTATGAACTGTGTGCTTGGACCAACATACCATGAAGGTTTAATAGAACAAGCAGATGATCTTTGGCCCTTTACTCTTATGATGGAGATGGACGCTGATAGAGATAATGTTATTCTTGTCAAGGATTTAGGAATTTGGGTGGGAAATGAACTTTGTTTTAAAAATTATATTGATAATATATGCAGGAGTATAGTAAGATCATTGCTTGCATTGAAAAAAATGTATTAAATCAAGGATTGTTAAAGTAATGAAATCCATCTTCATGTCTAATAAGACTAAGCATTGAATATCATACCTACCTCTGATTTCCACACATTAAAATTCAAAAGGTATGACCATAGGAAATACATAGTAGGTGCATCAAGATGATTTAAGATCTGGATATGTCAGAAGAGGAAAAATATATAGACTGGGACTTTTCTCAGTAAGTTGTAGATACAATTGAAGGAATTTGAGGCATGTCTGTAAGACCACAAGAGATGCATTCTTTTGGGAATGTATAGCCTAAAAAGGAAGAAAACCTAGAGGATATAAAGTTAAGAATTGCAGGAAACTAGATGAACTTGTTTTCTGAGATAGTTGTCACCACTCGAATTTCTATACCAATAAAGATGAACAGAAAAAGCTTAGCATGCTTTAAGACCCTACAGATAAATTAAATGAGGTTGAATGTTTATAAGGCATAATATTTAGCAATAACTCATGACTGGTTGTGGGTATTACACGATTAACACACTGGTGGTGTGGTTTAATCATGAGGGTAGGTTATTGCTGTTATACAATGACATTAAGAAAGGCAAACAATTTCTCTCTTATACAGTGTATTTTTTTAACAGTGCTATAGTGTTTTTCCACATTTTCTGATGTACTGATAGTGTGCTTGACCATTCTGAGGATTATTCCTCATGTAAATATGTATATACAATTGAATGACTAACCATTTTCATACAAAACCAGGACTCTTGTGAGACTCAACATTATAATTGTATCCTTGTAGTTTGCTTTTGAATACTTTAACCACTTAACAATAGCGTTTTTCTTTTGATATTTTTGTGCGACTTTAGAATCTGTAGTATCTCTTGGATATAATTTGCATTATTAATACAAACTACTGTTGCATTTAGGTTTATTTACATCAGGTTTTTCCCTATTGAATACAGAATATAAAATTCTAGATATGTAATATGTTATAAAGCTTTGTAATGTACCAATTTCTATTGTAAATATTGTCTTGGCCTATTTTTTGTTGTTTGTGGAGCTTTTCTCCACGGGCCTCCACTGAAAATGGACATATATCCAGCTGGACTAGCCTGGTCAACAAATGTAAAATAAAATAAAAATACTGAGCATGCATATGGAACATACGTTCCCATGCTGTTCAGGAAAAGCAACAGGGAAACAGTCTCTGTTGCTGTTTTTTCCCCCAGTGGTCTTAATGCAAGAAAACTATAGAAAGCCCAGCATAATAGAAGTAGCAAAGCTCTAAAAATAAGAACAAATTTTATTGCTCTGATAAACTTAGAAATTTACTGGCATAGGTGGTTCTGTGTTGGCATACATTTCCTGAAGGATATGAATTTAAACCTCAAATATCTGATTATTTACTGACTACGGTATGAAGTGGCTTGCCAGAAAAGTACATTTCTCATGAGGAAAAGACTAAACATTCTGTGGAAAATTTGAAAAGTTGAGCAGTATGAGATTATGTGGAGACTTTAGGAGAGAGAGCAGAAATGCAAGGAAAATCAGCTATGTTTCTGTTATTTTAGTTTTGTCGTACACAAGTGATTTTTCTTGCATTTTATTCTGTCCTCTAGAAAGGTCTGGCCATTCAGTGACACTTTAGTGGCAGGATTTTTTTCTGTTGATATCGATTTATAATGGGCATGCTGATTGGGCTGTCCAATAATTCTGCATGTTTTTGAAAGGCAATGAGCTATTATTGTATAATAGGCAAAAATGGCCTGCAATCCATGGATGAAAATTGTATTAGACTATATATTACATAATTGATTGTATTGCACAATTGAATGCAAACAGGTCTGATCTGTGTAAGTTCTCAACCATAAGGTTAATTTATAACTGTGATATTAAAAAGTGCACATAGTATGAAAACTGAAGCATATCTAGTGTGCAGTAATTTAATATATATTGAATGCATCATCTGTAATCGCAAGTCCTACAACTTCAAAAAATAAAGTGCATTTGGAAATAAAATTCAGTTAATTTCAGAATTTGTTTTAATGTCATTGAAGTATATTTTTTTCAGTGAGGAGTTACCCACTGGGGGGGGGGGGGGGTTGCCCCTGCTACGGTGAATAGCCCAAGGTACATCAACATCAGACTTAGTGTTCCCCATAGTTTCATTTTTTTGTATTCCAAGTAATATCAGTTATTGTACCTGGAATTTCAACATTAACCCCTTGTCTACTTGCCTATCGTGCATTATGTACCTCTCTAGTATAATGTTATCGTTACTGATATGGATAATAGCTGGGGGTCTTCCAACTAATCCACCTATCCCGATGAAAAATGAATGAATAAACAAATTATTGAAAATATGCCACACTGTTAGTAGCAAAAAGTAGTTGTGTAGAAAATATCAAACCTTTGTTCATGAGTCGATACTATTGTCCAATTTATTTCACATGTGATCATCTTCTTTCGGCTTTTCACGGTTAAGGGTCGTCAGTGGATCACCCGTCCACTCATGATTGGCAGTGGAGTTTTATGATGTTGAGTTGCCAGCCCGGCGCCCAACCTTTCACAGAAGGCACACACACGCACACCTAGGGCCAATTTAGAGAGTCTAGTCCACCTACAGCATACCTTTGAGATGTGGGAGGAAATAAGAGCACCCAGAGGAAACCCACAGAGAGGACATGCAGACTCCACACAGAAGGCAACCCAGCCGAGGATCAAATCTGAGAACCTCTTGCTGTGAGGCGGCAATGCTAACCACTGCACCACTGGGCCGCCCTTATTTCGCATGTGATAAATTTATGTAATGTATCAGTCAAATTTTATATGCCACGTATTTGTATCTGAAGTGATTATTTAGCCTGGGCTGTGGTTGAAAAAGGGTGCCTTGGACAAACCTGTTTGCTTGGTGAACACATGTTGTGTCTTTCGGCTTTTCCTGGTTAAGGTTCGCCACAGCAGAACTCTGGTCCGCTAATGATTGGTAGTTGATTTTTACTTGCAGAGTTACAAGCCCTGATGCACAACCTTCAACGAAGGTAAGCCCATTCAAGTATGTCACCACGCAGAAGACACTCTAGCTGAGAATTGAACCGGACAGCGTCTTACTGTCAGGCGACAACGCTACCGCCGCACCACCACCACTCTTGCTTGGTGAACACATAATTAAATAAAATTATTTAAGCTCATTTGCTGTGTTTTTCTGGTTGCATTTTCCAGACTGGCAAAGTCTGCTTGTCCTTAATCCAACTATCACTCGCATTGAACTTTCTCACTTAGCAGTTGAATAAGGTATATTAAAGGAACTTCCGCGCCACTTCAGGAAGATGTCCATTGAGTTAATTTCTGCTGGAGATAGATGAAAATCTGTAACATGAGATAGAAAAGCCCTGCAGCATACAGTAGCTGCCACCAGTTATTCTGTGAAGAATAGAAGAACTACCCTCTCTCATTACATTTTACATTTACATTACATTACGTTACATTTTGTCCTCCAGTTGCTTTGCAGTATCTATTAATAAGTGGCATAAAGGTCTGTAGCAATGATCATATAGAAGGTGGTATTGACAGGATCCGAAGAAAATTTATTTTTTCTTTCTTGGCTGGGAAATTCCTGTAGAGCAGAACATATTTTCACTGGAGGCCTAGAGAGAAAAAGTCCAAGAAATGATAACCTGAATACTGCATATGTTTTTTTATTTGACATTTGTTTACCAGGGTGGTCTGACTGGGTCTACAAAACCTGTTTTCAGCAGAGGCCTGGGGGAAAAGCTCCACATACAGTACGATACAAATACAGTATAATCCATTACAATGAAGATTGCATTAGAAGTACTATACAAAAAATTAAGTTGAAAGAACAAACTGCTACAAGATGTAATATATTACTATACATCTAAACAGTTCTGTACAGTTAAAACATTACAGACGATAATAGTCAGTGTCATCACACATGATGTACAAATAGCAGTCAGAAAGTTAGTGATGCAGACATATAACGAGAGAGAGTTGAGAAGAATAGAAGCAATAAAGCCTGAGCCGTAGCTTAAGGATATGGTATAGAAGCCGAGAAGGAGTTAGAAGAGCCTTAGGATCTTGCAGTCTGTGAGGGATTGAAATGTGAGAGAAGAGGAAGACCTGAGCATTAGGCAGGCTTTATGCAGGAGCAGAGCCGTGTATTTTTGAGATGATTTTTTAAAGAGGCGTTGAAATGGGTTAGGCCAGGCATAAACTTGGTAGCTAGAGGTAGTGAATTCCAATGTATAGAGACAGAGTATGAATACAGAGAGTGATTGGGTTTGCTTGTAGGTTTTGAGATAGCTAAGAGATTTTTGTCTTCTGATCGTAGGGATCGATTTGGTGTGTAAGGTGCGACTAGATTGGTTAGTGCAGGGCAGGCAGTAGGCTTGAAAATAAGGTTGTGCAAGGTGGACAGCTGAATAAAGGCAAGTTGGTTGGGTAGTTCAAGCCAGTTTAATTCTAGGAGTGGTTTACAGTGGTGTGTGTGATATTTAGAGTTTGTGGCAAACTTTGCAACTTTGTTGTAGCACTGTTCCAACTTGCTTAGGGTAGAATTTTGTAAGTTAGTTAAGACAGGGGCACCATACAGAAGAGAGGGAAGTTAAAATGTTTTTGCAAGGGTAGTTTTGGTTGCTGCAGTAAAACAATGTTTGTTTCTATATAAGAGTCCCAGTTTTTGATGACTTTTCTTTATATTTTGCTGTATATGGGGGTCAAATGAAAGTTTGTCAATGAGAACACCTAGAAATCTGGTTTCCTGCACTATTTCTGTGGCAGTGTTGTCAGATGCAAGGATGTTGAAATAATCAGTGACAGGGGAGGTGTTTTTGAGATGAAAGAGCACTAGTTTTGTCTTTGGATTATGAAAGAGTTGGGCATTTCTTAGCCAGGGTTCGACTGCAGTAAAGGACTGTTGAGGTTTTGAGAGTAGCTCTGGTAGTGATTGAGCAGTGCAGATTATGGTGGAATTGTCAGCATATTGAATGAGGGTCCCAGGGTGAGAGGCAGTGTGAAGGCTGTTTTGTGAAAATGTTGGAGTAGGGGTCCTGGGATGGAGCCTTTGGGGACTCCAGTAGGGTTGTGGAGAAAGGGTGAGAGTTTGTTGGACCATTTCACTGCTTGTTTATGAACCTTGAGGTAGATCTGAAACTATTTTACTGTGTTATGTGAGAAGCCTAAGTTAGTGTTCAAAAGTAATGGGTGAGACACTGTGTCAAAGGCCTTGGTGAGATCAAGGAATACGGAGGCTGTATAACATCTTGCATCTCTGGCCTTGTTCACGGTGTCTGTAAAAGATAATAGGGCTGTAGCTGTGCTGTGGCTAGGTCGGAAGCCATGTTTGGTTTTTGTTAAAAGATCGTTTTACAATAGATATTGCATTACCTGCTGATGGATTCCTCTCTCGAGAATTTTGGATAAGATGGATAAAGGGCAGAAATTGGATGGATCAAAAGAGTCCCCTCCTGTGTGGATGGGGGTGATGTGAGATTGTTTCCATCTGGTAGGTACTTCTGATTTGGATAAAGACCAATTTATAAAGATACTGATTGGGTAGGCAACTGAGTTAGCAGCCAATATGAGGTAGTATGGGGGAGATAGTCAGCTGAAGGAGAGCAGGGTTTTAGTATTTGTAGCAGTTTCTTAATGGTGTCAGTGGGTATGGGCTGAAATGAGAATGGGGTTTGTATGACATTTTGTTGAGTATGGGGGTTAGTAATGACAGGGTAGGAAGTAGTTGATGGCCTGGGGTTGGTGTCTGAATAGGTTGAAGGGTTGGGGGGGGGTCCAGCATTAGGGGAGTTAGTAGGTCTGAAATTGATTTTATGAAGTGCGTGTTAAAATTTTCGACTGTTTGTGATGGAGGGGTATCAGGTGATAGGGTGTGCACTCCATTTCTTCCAGGGTTCAGTAGAGAAAGATATGGAGTGCCAAAATTTACTGGGGTCAATTTTATGCTGGAGTTGAAGCTGGGAATAATATGACTTCTTATCTCTGTTGATTAGTTTTGTCACTTTGTTGCATAGTGTTTTGTTGCATAGTGTTTTGTTGCATAGTGTTTTGAAATTACCATGATTTTGTTCATTTTTGTTTTGTTTCCAGGTTGACCAGGCTAGGTCCCTGTGCTTCATCAGGTGTTCACATTCCTTAGAGAGTCATGGTGCTGAGTTCTTTTTGATTCTTTTCATACGAATTGGAGCTGGTGTATTAAGTATGTGAAGGAAAGTGTTATTAAAGCATAGTACAGCATCATTAAGGGGTAGTTGTTTAAGGGGTGTCCAGTCTATTTCCTGTAGGAGATTGTTGAATTCATGCTGACAAAAAAAAAATTGAGTTCCTATCTGATTTTATAGCATGTACTCTTAGTTTTTGGGAATATAGCCGCGGTGGTGCAGTGGTAGCATTGTTGCCTCACAGCAAGAGGTTCTCCCGTTCGATTCTCGGCTTGGGTTGGGAGTGCCTTCTGTGTGGAGTCTGCATTTCCTCCCTGCGGTCGAGTGGGCGTTTGAAAGACATGCGTTGAATGGGCATGCCTTCGTTGAAGGTTGGGTGTCGGGCTGGCAACTAGACACCATAAAAAAACAACTGCCAATCATTAGCAGACCGGAGTTCCACTGTGGCGACACCTAACCGGGAAAAGCCGAAAGACATACTCTTAGTTGTTGGGAGTTGTTGTAAGGGAGTAAGCTTCTAAATGATCACTCGGCAAGCTAGGCAGTGTAGCAGAAGAGGGATAATTGGCAGGGATGGATACTAGATTCCAGTCTAAGGTGGATTGGCAGGTAAGATCTTTGCTCTGTCTTGTTGGAAAATTGATAAGCTGAGAAAAAACGTATAGATTTATAATATTTGTGGGGGAGTTGGAAGCTATGGTTTGCCAATCTATGTTTACGTCTCCTAAGATTATTGTTTCAGGGTTTATTGTTTGGGATGTCCAGGATAAAATATTTTCCAACACTGGTATATTGTTACCTGGTGGGATATATATTACCATTATGCAAATTCTTTTTGATATACTAAGGTTCAAAAAGGAGATTAGTACCGCAGCATTGGAAAAGATGAGTTACTCTTGTTGTTAGGATTAGAGAGTGGGCCAGGGTTAGGATGTACATCTCCACATTTGAGTAGATGGGTATTGAGGAATGCATACCATGGGAAGTGTTTTTTATTCCTAGGTGAGAGTACTGGTGTCACCAGAGCTGTTGGACATGCTACACCTAAAGAAATCCCAATCCCTCCAAACTACATGCTCTTAAGACCTAAACCTTGTCACCACAATAAACAGGACATGCTGGAGGAATAGATTCCTGTCCCAGAGACTTCCCATACTCTGGAACAGGCTAGCCATCTATGTCGAGCAAAGTTCTTCATTAGCACTCTTCAAGAAAAAGCTTGATGAGTGGATGAGAAATAGGAAATACACCCCGGGGATCACTTCTGTGTCTCTACTCGACAGTGGCACAGGAAAATAACTTTCTTGGGTGGCATAAGCAAGGGAACCTTGTTGGCTAGGCTTACATAGGCCCTTGGGCCGATAGCCTAGTACCTACCTATGAACCTATAAGTGTGGTTTCACAGGAGGTGAGGAGGCCAGTTTATGGCTTGAACAGAATGAGAGAGTATTGGAGAAAAGCTGGGAGGAGATACGTGAGAAGCAGTGTTATATATTGGGGAGAGGTTAGAGGCGGTTTTTGTGTAATGGTGTGTGGGGGTATGCAAAGATATAGGTGTAGTGATCAGAATTAAGAGTAAAGAGGCTAGCCAAGTTAGGAGGAGCACGTCAGCTGTGATAGTGGGTTTAAAAATAGTAAAAGTGGGATTTGTATGTTTGAATGTAGTACAGGTGTAAATAAAGATTATGTGATGTGTGCAGCTGAAGGTAAGGTTGGAATGTTTTGACTTCAGAGTGGGCTTTGATAATGTGGTTAGGTGTTTTACCTTGCAGTTTGTGATAAGGATGGGTTGGGTTGATGTGATTTGCCAGTGGTAAAATGATGGTGCAATGCTAGTTTGTGTGCATAGTAGAAGAGAAGGTGGTAAGTCTGGAGATAATTTAAAATAGTTTGAGGTGATGTTTTGTACTGTGATGGTAGAGCAGAGTAAGATGCAAAAAAGTATACTACTGGGTATGTGAGTTCAAGGGGATGGATGTAAGGGAGCGCAGATACGTTTGGCTAAATAAAAGAAAGCTGTGCATGAAATGTGAGTGT
Organism: Protopterus annectens; assembly: GCF_019279795.1. Classification (NCBI taxonomy): domain Eukaryota; kingdom Metazoa; phylum Chordata; order Ceratodontiformes; family Protopteridae; genus Protopterus; species Protopterus annectens. The sequence continues at coordinate 1,109,488,789 of NC_056748.1, forward strand.
GGACAAGGTCGGGTTGTATGCAACTGGATCATAGGAATCTGGGTGAGTGGTTTGCTTAGGATAAGAGTAGAGGTTCTGGGGGAGGGTGGGATATGGGGGAAGGGCAGGGGAGTGTAGTGAGCTGAGCGGGAAGAAACCCCCAAATTGTTTACCACCATAAGCAATCAGTGAGGTAGGATATTTATGGATACAAAAGACAAGTTGTCTGAACTCTAAATACTTGTCTCAATTCACAGCATCTAATTTTATATTTATGGGCTTTTCAATGCCTTTCCAGGGATATGTTGCAGTGATAAGAGTGAAATATGCTGAAGTGTTAATATAGCTTTACCTTCAGCAGAAAAAGGCCTATGAGTGTGGGTGAATGAGTGTGGGGGGGGGGGGATATCCTTCCAGCAGATTCAACACTACAAAACAATGCAAACTAAACTACTAGACTTAAATTATTTGCATATTGCTTTACATAGATTTGATTTTGTGTTGCTTGTGTACTTCTTGTCATCTGCAGGTGAAATTCAGCCGTGCAAGTTCTTTAGGTATTGCAATATGATAAGTTTGACTACTACTGGTGTAATAAAATATAGTAATGGATGACTGTTTGCAATGAATTCTATTGAGAAGTTAACAGGTGGTTAACAGGTTATTAACAATCAGTCATATATCATAGTATGCATAAACCTGACCAAGAAAAAATAGGAACGAATTCTGCGTTGTGATATCAGATTACACAACAAAAGTAGTGCGCGCTCTCAACATATTGCCAAGTATCTTTATCACAAATTTTCTTTTATGGTCTTGGAAGTTACTGGAGAAAGTTTGAGAGGAGGAGATTTATTCAACAGAACAGAAATTGGGACTGGATGAATTGCTAAGTTACAGGCTGACAAGTTGCCAGGATTGAATGGGATAGTGACTTTAAAGCCTTTGCTTAAGTGGTGGAGACTTCTGAGATAACTGTGAGATTGACAAATCATAACCTTTTAAAACCAGGAAATTCTGCAAACAAAACAGGATCTGAAGGAGGCAACTGCTGAAAGTGCTTATCCACTTGTATTTATTTTTATTTTTCCTCTGAGTTTCATAGTTTTTATAGACTTCTTTTATAGGTTTTATTATTTGTGTCTATTAAACTAGCTTTTGACCTCCACCATGATGGCACAGCTTTACTTTGTTCACACAGAAGAAAAAATAGAAGGAAGGAGGACAATGAAAAACGGAGATAACTGAGACGTTACAGAAGAGTAAGGAGCTACGGGGTGGGAGGTTAGGGAAATCTGTATGTAAAGGAAGCACTTAAGGGAGGCACATTACACATTAGTGACACAGACTGCACTGTGAGACAAGATAGAGGTGGAAATTGTCAGGTTACATCACCACTTTGTGAGGTCAATGAATAGTACAGTACAGAGCCAGTTATCTGAACTAATTGGGAACTAGGGTAGTTTGGATAATCAAACATATAATTGAACCAGATAAATAACTTCTAAAATGTTGTTTTCCCTGCATGCAGGGAGTACACTTTTCAACCGTTCAATGATTCAAGTGGAAAATAAAGAAAATTTTTCGCACACGAGTGGGCTACAAGCTCAAAAAAGATGCACAAGCAAATATACATGTTTACATTATCGGACATTATTATTTTTCGTACCCGAAAACTTTGGAAGACTGCATTCGGATAATTGATGTTTCGGAAAATTGACATTCAGATAATCGACCCTCTACTGTAAAATGCGCAGAAGCTAATAACTGCTAAAAAATGCAGATGAGTATTGAAATTCCAGGGGAACACCACACTATATTAGGAGCTTTGATACTGCACCAACTAACCCGAACATGGGTTCATAACAGTTGTACCTCATGGTCTAAAAGTGAGAGTTGGATAAAAGCTATGATGCCTAAAGTGATCCAGGAATACATAGTGAGAAACATCATCATCAGTTGTTTTCCTTTGAGTGTATAGTTAGTCACACCCTGAAAACTGTACACCTCTCTACCCCTGATATCTGTGAGATTGTGAATAGAAAGGCAACAAACTGGTTCAAGGTCTGTATTAGAAGACATCTGCACAGAAACCATAAAACTATTAAAATGCACATGCTTGCTAATGAGAATGACAATTTGGTTATAAAAAAAATAAAATATTAGAATTTCAAAGAAACATCCAAGTACCTTAATGGAGGTAAAGTGTCCAGGAGAACAATAAGTACATTTTAGAGACCTTGAATAAGAGTTCGTTGTTACAGTGGGTGTATATACTTCAAAAAGCAATACATTTTACCTTTTGAGAATGCTATGGAATGAAAAGGTGGTAAACTAATGACTGGTGCCAGAAGCATGGCCTCAAACTGAATGCCAAGAAATGCATCATTATCCCCTTTGGAGAAAATTGCATCCCCACTAATTATCACATTAATAACAATGTACTAATCATGCAATCAGTCACGAGGGACTTGAGCAACCATGCCAATAGAAACCTGACTTGTGACTACCATGTTGTCTCCAATGTACGGAAGGCTTTCTACATGGCCCACCTCATAAATAAGGGTATTTAATCCAGGAACAAGGAGGTCATAACATCCCTGCACTCCTCCCTTATCAGACCCATTATTGAGTACAATGCCCCCTTCGGCATTTACCTTGCCAAGCACATGCAGCAGCTGCAGAGACTCCAGAGGTACCCAACCAGGAAAATCCAGGGTCTCAAACACCTATCCTATACAGATAGGCTAAAAGCCCTGTCCCTCTACTCACTCTCGTACAGACTGCTCAGAGGTGACCCGTGTCTGGCATACTAGGCCATCTCAGACCTAGCCTTGGTGGAGTTGCTGCATATCCGTAAGTCGAACTCCACTCGTGCAACCCGCACAGAAGTCCTTAACCTGATCTGTGAGATTAATAGAATTTGGTGGGATAAATTTGTGTCCCAAAGGCTCTCCCCCATCTGTGGAATAGACTACCTCTCCATGTCAAGCAGAGTGCCTCTTTAGTGCTCTTTAAGAGGAGGCTGGATGACTGAATGGGAAACGGAAAATACACCACTGGGATCCCACCTGTGTCCCTGCTGGACAGGGGAAATGGGTGCTGACTTTGAGGGAACATGGGTAAAATTCTTGGCTAGACTTATAAGGGCCTCTGGGCCAATAGCTTAGTATTTTTTCTATAAAGCTAAATGCAGGAGTGCATGAAATAGGCATGAAGGAATTTTTGCAGGAAGAAGTGGGAAATGGTTAAAAGGAAATGGTAGCTTATCCATTATTTAGTAAGGTAATCAGACTAAGCTGACCAAATGATTCATATCTGAAGGCGTTGTGAATGACTCTGGCTGTTTTCTTTAAGTTACAATATGTTGCTATACTTGAAGGGGGATGTAGTTATAGGTCATGGATGCCTGCGGCCTAAATGTTTTTCTCCAGATGCAGGTTTTTCAAGGTGCAAAATTGTTTAGTTGAATAAAGTTTATTCATGTCCCGTGGATTACGATTTTAATTAATGGCATTATCTTTGGATAGTTAAGTTTGTTAGAGTAGAAGTTTGTCTGTACTAAATGGCAGTTAAGGACATTTCTTCACAAGTAACAGTGGATAGGTAAACATTAAAATCTTTGTTAGAGTTACTGAACAAAAAGGGACTCGTGGAGCATTAAACCGAGAACACCAGGATGATAGGGCTTGTAACCATGCTTAACTCACAAGCGCCTTTAAAAATAAATTAGACTTTTGATCATTTGAAATTTGTCTTCTGCTGAAGTACACATTTTTACTGTTTTTCTGTCACTAGCATTATTTCATAAGTTTGTTGTCCTCTTTTATAAAACAGTACTGATATAAATTACTTAGGGTAGCTGCAGGCCGTGTTTGAACTGACACATTTTAAAATGTCCTTTTGTAACTATAAGTAAAAATAAGATAATTTGGATGTTTGGCACAGCCTTTGATATCTAAGGGACTATTTTGATAGTGCTACTTGTACAGTGCTTGTGAATTTACTGTATAACTACAAACTTCATAACTGGGCACTTTATTTGCGTTTCCTCATCCTCCTCTGCATGTCACATGTTAGAATGGTTCCAAATTATTTTAAAATACAATAAAATTGTTTTAAAAAACTGAAATACATTGAGGTGTTCATCACTTCTTCATTCCCATTTAAATATACATACACACTCTCTCTCTCTCTCTCTCACACTCACACACACACACACACAATCTGTGTACATGCATAGTTTTTTTGTGATTGACACTCGAATGCTGTCAAAAAAGATTACTGTTATTAAAAGTGAGCAATGTTTAAGAAGGATAAAAATGTAAAAAAAAAAAAATGTACCTGTTACAACTCCTGCTAATTATACTAACTCAGAGATTGCTGTGTGTACTGTATTCTGTCTTAAAAAAGAAAGAGAAAAAAATGAAAGTACATATTAGTAACAGCTGCTAAACATGTCGGTCAGTTCTAATATACGTGTGTGTGTGTGTGTGTATGTGTGTGTGTGTGTGTGTGTGTGTGTGTGTGTGTGTGTGTGTGTGTGTGTGTGTGTATGTATGTGTGTGTGTATATATATATATATATATATATATATGTATATATATAGATATATATATATATATATATATATATATATATATATGTATATATATATATATATATATATATATATCATTATCACTTTCCCAACAGTTCAAAGCTCCGAAAATGATATGGCTGAGACCATATCACCAAAGTTGCAGGGGGGGGCAAACCCCCCCACACCCCCTACAACATAAATATACCAACTCCTCGTTTGCACTATGGTGAGGAAAATGGCAAATTCTGGATTCTGCACTCTACGGAAATCCCAGTGCGCGATTGTCAGCAATTCGAATCTTCTGTGATTTTATATTTATTTATATATATATATATATATATATATATATATATATATATATAATGTATGTGTATCATGCCTTAAATGATGTATTTGGTACAGTAGAAATCTCTGGTAGGACTCGATCCTTGTGTTCTCTTAAAAAAAAATGGGGTGATATAGTGTTGTAAAATGCTGCTTCAAGTGCCGCAAGTGTTTTGTAAAAGATTGGCATTACTACATTGTTTACATTTTCAGATGTGGACTGGAGCATCCCTTTGCCACTTTAAGTCGTGAATGCACTTTCCTAGTTAAGTATCCGATGATTAAATAGTCCTGTGCAGTGGCTGGCACTAGGGATACTCACAATAGCTGTGTTACTCATAAACACTTCTGATTAGATGCGAGTGTCTTAACAAGATTGCCACTGGCTAGCCATGAATCAGGAAGATATAGCCAGGAAGTAAAGTTTCATAATTATACATTAGCCAAATTATGAAGGTTACTCCTGGCTGGCTGGTTAGCAGTTTTATGTTCCTTATAGTAAAGATTCTGATAGCAGTCAGCTGATACTAGCTTTTTAGTAAGATGATGGGCTGATTCTTTTCAAGTTTATCTGTTAATAAAGTGGACTTCTGCTACCTAAAACCATCCTGTGTTGAGCATTTTTATTGCATGCCTTTGAACAGTCAAGGCTGTCCGTATGATGTATTTGCTCCCATAAGCTCTTATTATAAATATGGTCAGTGTATGAGATTTGCACAGCTTTCTTCACATTGTGAACTGCAGTGATTTCTCACATGGTCACGTCTCCGTATGTAACCTCATGTAATTACTTTTATTAATTTGGTGGTGATTCTGTTTATCCTGTCAAACTGACATTTCTCATTCTTCATGAAGGACCTCTGGAACTGCACACAGTCTCCCAGGTGTGGTCTCACCAATATTCTCTGCAGAGTGACAAATCATCTCCTAATCCACTGAGTTGGGGACCCTTTGGTAATCCACTCTTTCTGCAGGCTTTAACCACATTTCTCACTGTTCCTTTTGGCTTATGTTTTGGTTATGATTGTATCTTCCATGTCCCTTTCCAACTCTGTATTGTTCCGCTCTAATTTTGCCTGTTCACGTGCATTTGTAGTGCGCACATTGCAATTTTTATGCCATACCAAGAATGACATTACTGCTGTTTGTTTTTGAAGATGCATGCTATTTAAACACACTCATTTTTTTTGTCATTCTAAAAAGGCTTATCCTGTTTTCTGCACCAGTTATAATGTTTGATACAAACACATTAAACAACACTGGTCCAAGAACTGATCTCTCTAGAATCCCAAAGCTAACCACATTTTCTTTTCACATGTTCCCCTTGCCCATCAACATTTCAGTTTTTTTTATCAGTCTGTCTACCACATATTGCCTTATCACTGGTTCCATCTGCAGGTGGGAGCGGAGATACAAAATGTCAAAGGTTTGTCCTTTACCAGTCCTTGATCACTCAACTGCAAACCTGGATCGAGTTCATTTGTTGGATCTCTCATACGCCATCTTATAATGGGTCGTTCTAGAGACAGATATCTCAATAGCCGCCTTCTCAGAATCCTTTGTTAGTTTCTGTTGCACTGAAATTAGACTGAGTGACATTTACCCATATATATTCTTCCTCTGTCTTCTAATGTGTAAAATAAATATCTCTGATGCCCCCTTCCAGTCCGGGAGAAGGCTTCCTGTTTTACAGGTTATGCTATGCAGTCTCGCCAGCATTGCTTGGTGACTGTCAGCAGACGCCTATTATTTATGACTGGATCCAAGGCACAGAGGGCTGGAATCCTGACTCAGGCAGGTGGGATTTGATTAAGTGCCCAAATACTGGAAAATCCAGGTGGGGAGTAGAAGACACATGACGGGCATGGTCTATCTGCTGCACTCTGAGATGATGGGGAACATTGTGCTCACATGGGAGACAAACCAGCAGTATTTCCCTGATGTAGACTAGCAAAACCATTGCCAAGTGCTTTGGGGGAGAGGTTAGACTGCTTAGAGTGAATGTCCCTTGTAGAAGTAAAGGGATGTCCTCCATGGTCATCAACTGAATGTCCCCTCCATGCTACTTGGCTAGGTTTGTGTTGGGAATTAAAGCCAAAGATCAGAAAAAAGGTGCAACTACCCCTGATGACTGTCTAAGTGATAGCCCCCCATCCTGATTAACCCTTACCCCAGTGATGGGATTGAATTGGTCGACTGGCCAGGAGTGGGCTGATTTGACAAACAGAGGGGACAAAAATGGTTAAAAAAAAAAGAGGCAACCAAAAAGGATTTATTATATTTCTTCACCTGTGTTGTAATTTCCACCTTTGACCACCTAATCTCATGCATCCTCCTTACTTTTTGCCATGGTTTTTATTTATTTAACACTTGTTACTGGGAAAGTCCGACTGGGAAAGAGCCTATTTTCAGAGGAGGCCCGACTGGGAAAGAGCCTATTTTCAAAGGAGGCTCGGGGAGAAACACTCCAGATGCATGTCTTTGGAATGTGGGAGGAAACCAGAGCACCCAGAGGAAACTCATGCAAACAAAGAGAGGACATGCAGACTCTGCACAGAAAGCACTCCAGCCTGGAACTGAACCAGAGAACCTCTTGGTGTGAGGTGACAATGATGACCGCTGCACCACTCAGCCTCCATGGTGCTATCATTCTTTTTCTTGAAAACTTCTCATAAGTTTATTCTTCTTGACAGATATTCCCATGTATTCTCTTTTCTTTGTAAATAAAACACAACTTCTTTTAGCCATTCAGTATCCTGTTTAGCTTGTCTGATTAACTTGGCTATTCTTTTTATTTTGTCTTCAAGGTTTTCCATTATCTGCTTCCTTTAATTCGTGCATTGTTCCATGCCTTTCTTTTATTAATTACAAACATAATTTCCTCCTTTCTACTATACTAAGCCCTTCTTTTTTCCCTGCCTCTCTGTCTAGTTTTAATGTGCCATTTACCTCCATATTCTGTGTGTACTCCCAGACCGTTCTCTAATTTCTAAAATCTGAAGTTTCCTTCATTTTAGATTCACTAGACCCAACTGCCGGTGTTTGGGTAAACAGAGAGCTTTCTTGGGTTGGAGACCATACATAAGTGAAGTTTTTAGCATTTTGTCATGCCTACAGGATTCCTGTACTGCCAGATGGTTCTCATTAGCATTACGTTAGAAGAAATGGGGTTTTATTACATATTTTTACAGCTGCTTAAGGCATTGTGATATCTTCAGATAGCATGTGATTTATACAAAAGCTGATGGGTAACTTTCCATCATCTGTGGCAGTTTAGAAAGATGCCTGTATTGTATGTTTGTAGATGCAATTTAGTTTTGTGCTATATTCAAGAATGGCTCTTCTTTTACACAGATTCATTGCTTAAGGGATACAGGTTAAAGGACATGTTTCCATAACTTTATTTCTATTAACCTACAGGTCTATAGCTGGGAAAAATATTATTGTATTTTGGGACGCATGTTTTTTTTCTTTAACTTTATATAAATGCAATTTGAGCCTAGTCTGGGGAAGACCACCTAGTGGTAACCTCTTAGAAAAAAAAAATACATCACTGTCACTGCTGGAGTATTAGCCAGAGGACGGCATTTATTGTTTTTAGGAAACTTGCTGGAATTCTGTAGGTGAGTTAACACATGGTGAAAAGTTACTTTTTGCATTGCCATACCCCGTTTCAAAACTCCTAGCTAGATTTTTTTTTAATAATCATGTGCCAGCAACCCTGTGTAAAGAAAAACATTTTATTCTGTATCTCTAACAAGTTTGTGGTAATTGTTACTCTGGAGCAGACTGTGATGCAAAATGAAGGCGAGATTTTAATTTGAAATAGACTGCAAATGTAAGACTATAATCTTTATGACGATCCATTTATCAAGATACATGTTAAAATGAGTAACAGCAGATAATAGATTAGTGTGAAATTCACATGCTAATTAATACTGAAGGTGTTTTCTGTTGAAGATCACCTGTAAATCTCTTTACTTGTGAACAGCTCTCTCACTGTCCTCCATCTGTGTTTAAAGCTTCTTCGTACTGCAGACTAAAAGATGGTTGGGCAGAGCAGAAGGGAAGTGATAGTGTGGAATTTGGCCAGGGACCAAATGCAGGACAGTGTGAGTCAGTTTGTGTGTTATAACTCCTGTTCATCTGCTGTGTACCTGTGATGGTGTATGTGTATGTATTTGTGAGTGTATGCGTGCACACAGTATTTGAACAGAATTTCTGATGCTCCTTGATTTTTGAGGACAACCTGTTTGCATCTTTTTCCATCATTCTTTTACAGTGCAGTCCTATATCAAATGTCCTACCATCTGGTAGCCACATGTAATTTTATTGCCTACGGCTTTAACATTAGGGCTCTGGTCCTACAAGAAGTTGCTGTGTGTTTTCCACAACTCGAAGCATTGTCTGACATGTATGACTTCAGCAGGGCCTCCAGATATAAAGTGAAGTACCTGATCAACCCCCGCAATTGCCCCACCCACAGAGAGCATGGCATGTCAACAGAATGTGTTATACAGTGGGGGGTGGGGGGGCATCAGATTAAAAAAAAACTGCAGGAAGAAATGTCTAGCAGCCAGGGGAAGTGATGCAAAAAATCTCTGTCCTCAGTTTGTACTCTAGCAGTGGAATATGGCTGAAGACATGCAGCAGGGAGGCCGGGAAGACTGCTCACCCTGCTGTACTGCTGTAGAGTAAGAACATCTTAATAATTTTAAAACCATACCAAGTGCATGCCTAGGAGTCTAATGTGCTGCTTTTATGTTGGGGGAGGGGCATGATGCTGGAATTTCACAAGGAAAGTACTGCTTTAGCTCTCAGTTTGTCTGCCATGAAACATGAATTGCACCTACTGTATTTGAATGGTCATTGCTTTTACTTGGAAAAGACTCTAACATTTGCCTTCTGTCAAGTTTTGCACTTGACAGGTTTTAGCTATAGAGAAATTGCAGTTCTGTCATAGGTTATATTGGTTAATCTCTCACTGTATAAAGAAACTACTGTTTACCAGTAGATTTTGATTAAAATATACCAATGTCTTTCAGACATTAAAGCTGAGGTGTGTTTGTGTACCCACATGTACAAACTCAGGTATGTGTGCATATAGCTACAGCGGAAATTGGTGGCATTGGAATTTCTGCTTTGTGGACACGATTGTAAAAACTTAACATGATGTTAATAGTTTATAATCGCACTCTTGGCAATGACACAATTGCTCGCTATTGATATGTCAGGCTAGCTCTGAAACAAGCGTGTGTGTGTGTGTGTGTGTGTGTGTACAAATTATTTTTCTATACATACTGATAACAGATTGTTTAAAGAGCAGCATCGTAAAAAAAAAAAAGATTGCTGATGTCACATATTACTGAAATCTAAAACTGTTAAAAAAAAATCTATATTTAATTTCTGTTTATACAAACGTGTTTGAGAATAGTGCCATATCCTTTTGAAAGAACTGCCTTTCGGAACTGATCTTAATGATTCTCTTTGATTTACCTCTTGGAGCCTTGGTTTTAATGACATGTTTAGCATTCCAAAACCTGATACCTCAGTGGTTCAAAATGTCTTTCGTACTGCATATCTTTTACAGGTTTATACTTCAGGAAATTCTGCATGGGCAGCTGTAATGAATTAGTACATTCTGCCAACAAGGAATTGAGACCCAGAATAGTGTAGGAATATGAAACTCGGTTTGCATAAAAACCCAGAATTAGAAGAACCCCATACCTTATTTACTTGCTTTTCATTTTACATTGTGTTCTGTCAAAACATATAGCAAAGATTTCAAAGGTTGAAGAAAGGTTGTTTTCCTTCACTAAGATGCATTTGAGGTGGCTTTAGTATGGAGTGTCGTACTCGCACACAATGAGAGCTGCAGGTTTGAAGTTATTTCCATAACAGTGCCTTAAAAACTGCTAAAATCTACCTGGTAGATTAAAACAGGACTCCTAAGCATGCCAAAGCTATTTGTCGTCACTATTAGTACAAGTCTGTTAAAAGTAGACGGAAGAATGAGGGTAATGTTTGTATCTTAAAGTGGTAAACAACCCTGTAAACTGCATGTGTATACCATGTCCTGTTGTGTGCCTGAACCTTCTGAGAGTAAAGTACTATATCTGTGTCTATAAAGTGTGTGTGTGTGTGTGTGTGTGTAGTTCTGATTGAAGCCCCAGGTTAAATGTATATGTCGATATCCATGGCAGACAGTAAGTTTATTTGCTTCTTGTGTTGGGATATTGAAGGGTTTGCACAGTGAACAGGTGCATCAGCTGTGGATATATAAAAAAGTAAAATGAATATGAAGAAAATTTAAAACCATTTTATAATCATTGCATTTTTTCACTTTAATAAATGTCACTAGTAAAGAACTAACATCTAAAAGGTTAAGGTATTTGCAGGATCTTGTGTGCTTCTGTAGGTAATAAAGGGGTAGTTTATTTATTCTGAATGGTCATACCATGTTTTATTTAGTTTGTTTACCAGAGAAGTACACTGATTACAGTAGACCATTTGCAGGCACAGCCCAAGTGAATAAATTCACTAAAAATTAAAATGGAACAAATTCAGAAAGAGTAATCATAGAAGGAAGATAAATCCCATAGACGATTGAAACACTATATAAACATTAGTAATGGAGTAGAAAAAAAATGTGACTTAATTATAGTAGTACATAAGAGAGGGAAGCAGCAGGCGAGAACAGAGACAAAATACAAGATGCAGGTGAGAGAGGAGTTGTGTCCAGTGCAGAAGAACTTGCAATCAGATTTTTGATGGTAGTGTGTCTTGAGTGGTGCTGTGAACATGGGGCAGGAGGAGACTTCTTTTAAGTGAGGGAGGAGGGAATGTCAGAGTTCCAAGAATGGAGAAGGAATGGTCTGTACAACGCAGCTTGGTTTGGGGTGTCTGAAGTGAGGGACGGGAGTTAGTTGGCAGTAGATGTGGAAGTTGTAAGGTGTGATTTTATTATGGAGTTTGGCTGCAAGAGGTGGGGAAGGCAACTGTCTGTATTAGTCAGAAAAGTAGAGACCCTAGGAGTAGCTCAACTCTGTAGGAGACTGGTAGAAATTTGGCTTTGGAAAAGAATGATGCAGTGGTGTTCCTGAGGGGGACATGAAAATTGACAGATCTTGTTTTCGATGTAATGTAGAGTAGATGAGGGTATCTTTTATACAGATCGTGGCTGTGATGGAAATTTGATTATTCAGTCCGAGCAAGGAGGACCCCTTTGCATATTGCAGCTCTAATTGGTCAGAGAGAAAGGATAGAGATTTTTCCAGGGCCAGAGTTATAAAGAACAATCTTTTTCCTGGTGTTTTCAATGTGGCTTTTGAAGTTAAGTGACTGGTCTAGGTTGTTTCTATTGTGGAACCATTGAGATCTGCAATGTTAAGGTTTTTCTGATTTTTTTCTTCAGTTTTTATGATGTTCCAAATAGCTAGTCATTGGTTTGGAGAGATTTAGGAGTAGCTTATGATTGTTCAGTTGAGAATTAAGGGAGTGGAGGACAGATTGAAACTGGATTTGAATAGTTGTATATGAGGGACTGGATTGAAGAATAACCATGTCGTCTACATAGAGTGATAGGAAGATATGGGAGATCAGGGGATAGTTCAATAAAGATTGAAAAAAACAGTGGGGTGAATGTAGACCCCTGGAGCACGCCTCTGGCAAGGACTGCTGGAGGTAATAGGGATAAGCCTATTTTGACTCTAAAATACTTAAAGCAAAATGATTAATGCTTTCATTAATTCATACAATATGAATACTTTATACTTGAAGTTTCCAATTCTAATAGTGTTTTATAATTTTCTGTCACGAAAGCCCGTAGACTTCATATTTGCAATCCACGTTTATGGCCACAGGAATAAGACCCGAGTTGTATTTGTACTTCCACGGCCTCATTTCTTGCCTTTGAAATCATGTCATCATGCTTTCAGCATATATCTTTCTTTGGGGAAATGCCGTGTTATGACTTCCAGAAAAATCAAAGGCTTTACAAATTATAATTTTTTTCAACACTTATTTCATGAACTTGGTTTACTGAATATTGCGCATCCAGTTAGTCTTGGCATTTATTTATGATTGCTGACTGAACTCTTCCTTCAGTTTCAAAGCTGGTCACTGACTGCACATCTGAAACTGGAGAGATGCTGAATCAGTAAAGTTAATTTAGTTGGTGGGTGGACATTACAGTAACGGACTTGTTGATTTAGCCAGTGGCACATGTTTATGCTTGTCAGTAATGTACAGTAGAAGGAGATAGAAGGTTCATGACCAATGTGGGCTACATGCTGTATGAAGCCTGTCACCTGTCATTGCTTGGATAGTGGAGAATGACAGGATGAGCCAATGGTAATCAATGCATCTATTTATATATGTATTTCCTTTTCTATTTGGGATAAACTGAGAACGTATGGAGATATTAAGAAGCTGCTTACAATAACAATACCAATTTTCAAAAGGCAGATGTGCAGAAATAACATTACAGTGCTTATTAACATGACCTGGCTGTTCAATGAGCAGAGTTAAATACTGCTATATTTGCCAGCACAATTAAGCAGAGTTTGTAATAATGGTAAAGATTGAATTGATAGAAAAAAAATGCAAAAAGTTAGTAATTAGGCAAGCAAGAGTGTACCTGAGCAGTTGCATGCATCAGCTAATGCTTGTAGAGTGATATGATTTTTCTGAATGTTGCTTTAGCTGTATTATAAAGTAAACTCTTTTTTTTTTTTTTTTTTTCCTGCCCTGATCTTGGTTGCCATGGTATTCCATTTTGTAGCTAAACTAATGGGATAAAGTGAGTCTCCATACCTGTTGTGAGAGTTGGTGGTGACTGCTTGGTTTTGGTTAAGAGAGCATAGGGGCCTTGAAGGATTACATCTGAAAAATAGGTCTGTTATGGTTGGTATCTTCTGCTGTGGTAGAATATGGTATGTATGTTTTAGTTGAGAAAGTGGTATTGTGTTTTTTAAATACAGTCAGTGGACACACTGTAATACCTGACAGTGATGGAACATATATGGAATATTAGGAGTAGATCTAACAATATTCTTTTAGCTTCGTTCCAGCTTGCTTTACTGTGACATTTGGAGATCTGTCCGAATAGTGGAAGCTGATGGTAGGAATGGATGTAAATGTTTATGCATTTGTGAGACAAACACTATGGAGAAGGAAGACACTTTTTACATCTGTATAGCTTACTTAGCTTCTAATGAGTTTTGCTTATGTTGTAGTCCACATGCTTGTATGTCAAATGTCTAACAGTAATGATTGTGAGTAACTTGGTATGGTCTACAGTTTGTGTTATAGGGTTGGTAAGTGACGTAATGTACAAGTCTAGGTTTTGTGTTTTTTAGATGTTTTGGTGAATATGAGTTTGGTCTTACTGCTATTTAAAACTGGTTGAGAATTTATTACCACTGCTCTAATGAATTAAAGGCTTGTTCTTAATTTGTGAGAAGTATGTTGTTTGGAGTTGTCATTACAAATGAAGGTAGAGTTGGATACTGCACTAAAGAGGAGTTGGACACAGTTGTTGCCGTGTCATTGATTAGCATTTTGGAGTAATGGACCTGCTATGAAGCCTTTGTAGTACTGCTACTGAAACTGGAAGGTGGGTGGATTTGCCATTTTGCCATTTATGAGGTTGAGGTCTTTGGATGCAATAGCTGGTAAATCAAATAATAGCCTCTTTGGTAAAGTTTAGTGTGCTTAGTCTGTGAAGGGAATTTTTATGTGATGCAGTACTCAAGGATTTGGAGAGGACTTTGGTAGCTGCAGTGATTTAAGTGTTTGTGTGGTCACAGAATGACAGTAAAGCGGGTTCAGTCCTGTGATTTATGTTTGAACCCCGTCTGAGTGTGGGGCAGTAGGTTGTTTTTGATTGCGGGTGAGAAGCTGCTTTTAGATGCATTTCGATATGATTTTGGACCATAGAGGTAGAATTGGCTGTACGTCTGTAATTGGATATCTGTACAGTGGTACCACCTTTGTGAAGGACTTTTCCCACAGTTTATTTAATGTGCTGTGAGGGATATGTTTATGAGAATTAATTTGGGATAAGGGATTATGTCTGAGGTAATACATTGATAGGTGGTAAGTTGGCTGGGGCTAGTGATGTGGTTTTCAATGCATTTAATATTTTTTGATCTGAGCAACTGATCCTATGAAGAAATTGTGTGGGTTTTTTTTGGTATGTTATAGGTTCATAAGAAATACTAGGCTATCAGTCTATGGACTATTGTAAGTATAGGCAATATTCAGAGGTCAGAATCAAAGCTTATACCATGTATCTATGAGGTTAACACCTTAACCATTGTACCAACACCCCCCAAGAAGTTTGTGCATTGTTGTGTACTATACATGCTGCATATTGGTAAAGCATGTGTTGAATAAGAATGCTCTGTTATTGTTTGATATTGTGGCTGAATTTAGTCAACTGGTTAATACTTTGCCAGAGTATTTTAGAATTTTCCATCTGGTGTGATTCTAATTTGGTGAAATAATAAGTGGTGAATTCTTTGTTTGTCAAAGTTACGGGCATTATATCTGTTTTGTTTTTCCACTCTTTCTAAGCCTTGTCTTGAAGTTTCGTTGGATGTTTTGTTTCAGGAGTCGGCCAGGGGAGTGGGAATTTATATCACTTTCTTTTTGCATAATATTGCAGAATCAAGTAATTTATGTTGAAATATTCAACTGTATGACTGTGAAGGAAGTTTTTTAGTGGAGACTAGTTACATTAGCCAAGCAAATTATTAGAGTGTAATGACTGGAAATTCTTCCTCAAAACCAAATGTAGTGTATTTTTTGACAAGTTTTGGTTCTTTCCAGAGTTTGTAAGTAGGACATTGATCTCTAATGTCATGGAGAATTCCATAAAGTATATGGTGTTTTATGGATTCTTGGCAAGTATCCAGTCATGGAGTTTTTGCCTCTTGAGTTAGAGAGTCTTTTGATTCAGTTAATAGTTGGTGTAGTCCATATTGGCTTATAGCGGTGTGGGCCTTTTGCTTTGAAAGGACTGGGGTTGCCCAGTCTGTCATAAGTGTTGATCATTCTTGGCTTATAGACTGACTCAACATTTTGTCAGTGTTACTTATGAATTTATTATTACCACAATTCCTATACTTCCTTTTCCAATTAGCAATCGTATGTGCTGCATTATATCTTGCCATTTAAAAACATCCTATACCCCAGAATGACTCTGCTATATGCTCACTAGTGTTTCTTGTTAAAAGATTGTCTTTTCCATTGTATTTTTCTCCTTGCTGTTTTATGGAATTTCAGAGAGGTGGGAGAATATATGAGATAGTAAGAAAATCGTTCATACCAATCTGTACTTTGCACGCTGTAGCCTTAATTTCTGTAACTCTCATTATTTAGGTTCATAGGTAGGTACTAGGCTATCGGCCCTAGGGGCCCATACAAGCCTAGCCAAAAAATGTACCCTGGCTTTCGCCACCCACGAAAATTATTTTCCTGTGCCCCTGTCGAGCAGAGCCACAGAAGTGATCCCCAGGGTGAATTTCCCATTTCCCATCCAATCATCAATATTTTTCTTGAAGAGTGCTAAGGAGGAGCTCTGTTTGACATAGATAGGTAGTCTGTTCCAGAGTATGGGAAGTCTCTGGGACAGGAATCTATCCCTCCAGCATGTTCCGTTTATTGTGGTGACAAGGTTAAGATCCCTAGAGCGTGTAGCTCTGAGCGATTGGGATTTCTTTAAGTGGAGCATGTCTAACAGCTCTGGGTTTGACATAGCTTTGTATGTTGGGCAGAGATCGCCCCTGAGTAGGCGATATGCGATGGAGTAAAGCTGTAGTTTT
This sequence comes from Protopterus annectens, assembly GCF_019279795.1. Lineage (NCBI taxonomy): Eukaryota > Metazoa > Chordata > Ceratodontiformes > Protopteridae > Protopterus > Protopterus annectens. The sequence continues at coordinate 1,109,505,502 of NC_056748.1, forward strand.
TTGAGATGGTCTGCATAGGTCATCTGTTTGAGGCCAGTAATCCTCTTTGTGAGATATTTCTGTAGTCTTTCCAGTTGTTGTAGATGTCTTGTGAGGTACATACCAAAAGGGGCGTTGTACTCTATAATGGGTCTAATGAGTGATGACTAGAGGGGAACAATGACCTCTTTTTTTTCTGGATGAGAATCCTTTTGTGATGAGATGAACCACATAGAAGGATTTCCTGTCCATTGTGGCAATGTGATTATCAAAGGAGAGACTACTGTCCACCTGTGTCCCAAAGTCATCACATTTTCGGCATTAAATAGACTCCTAGCTATGTGGTAGTTCATGGGTACAGAGTTTTTACCAAAGGGGATGACAATACACTTTTCAGCATTGAGCTTCAGGCCATGGCTTTGACACCAAGTATCTGTCTCAGTGAGGCCCTTTTGTAGTTTGTCCACATCGTTACGAGTTTCGATTATGCCTCCTAGTTTGCAGTCATCTGCAAACTTTGTTAGCCAAAGACCTTCTGTGTTGGACTGCACTTCAGAGAAGTAGATACCAAACAGGAGAGGACCCAGGACTGAACCCTGTGGTACTCCACTTGTCACTGGTCTGATGTCTGATTTGGAATCCGCTACTTTCACAGTGTGGGTTCTGTCCGTGAGCCAGTTGGCAACCAGTCTTGTGACACAGGGATTTATACCTAGTTTAGTGAGCTTATCTATAATTCCATTTCTTTCTCATCTTTTGTAATTTTGACACTACAAGTATTTATTACACTGTACTAATTTTTTTGTGATTTGCACTAATGTTTTAATGATAATTGTAATGTGTATCTGAACTGTTTGACTCTATATTCTTTGCAATTTTTTCCTGTTGTCCCAGGTCATGGCTGAAAAACATCTGTTTGTTCAGACTAGTAGTCTGGTTCACAACAAATGAAAAATAAACACGACCAATGATAAGGCAAGCGCAAAAAAATAATTTAAGATGAGAGAGCATAGGGAATGGTATTGGGAAAGCATATTATGGTATGTAGTTGTATTATGTAAGAAATAATGGATAACAGCATTGATGTTCATCGTGTTTCACTGTTGCAGTCATTACACTTGGGTTATCCTGCTGGCAGGCTACTCGCAGTCTGCCTGAGTTCCAAAGTCTTGGTCCGGCGTCGGCTTGATGTCGCCTCTTCCCTGACGTCAGTGCGCCAGGGGTATAAAACATGCAACTGACCCCATTTTTTTCAGTCTTTCTTGTTGCGCGGTGCCTGAAGCAAAAGCAGTTCGCAAGTGCCGGTCGGCCGACTCCTGAGATTTTCAAAATAGAGTTTCAGAACCAAAGTCTTCAATAAAGCTAAGTACCCCGTTGGGGAAACTTTTTCTTGCTCCAGACCGATGTCAGTAAAAGTTAACAATTGTATTTCTTGTGGGAAGCAAATACCTCATAAGGATTTTCACTCTTACTGTATTCCTTGCCTAGGCCCTGACCATGACATTACTAGTTGTCGGTTTTGTGCTAGATTCAACAAACGCACTATTAAATGTCGGTTTGATTTTGCCTTACATTACTTTGGCCGAAGGTTTAACTATATAATGCTGTCAGAACAACTGACGAGTGGAATTCATAAAAAGCGCAGAGACAAGGAAAAGGACAGGCATCCAAGGTCCAAAACAGACGACGAAGCCTCTTCTAGGCCAGTCGGCGGTTCTCAGTGAGGTGCTTTCGCAGCCCCTGACACCCGCTACCTCAGAGCCACAGGCCGTTTCTGACTCCCACTTGGAGACAACTAGGCCTCTGGATACTCAAGGTATTGGGGCCTGCAGAAACTATTCCCTCAGATGGGTCCAGAGCCGCTGAGCAGGTATCTGCTTCTGAGGGTTTTCAGACCTTCACAGCTTACTATTAAGTCCTCTGCAACAGCCAAGGTACAGTCAAAGACACCAGTAAAGACAAGGAAACAAGTACAGCATTCTCCTGGACAGTCATCTATGCCAAAGAAACAGATGCTTAAAATGGCTGAAGACTTAATTACTTTGATCAGGGGATCCCATCCCCCTCCTGAAAAAAGGCCTAGGCAAGACACTGATTATGATTCCTCTGACCAGGTTTCTATTTCCTCTGATTCCTCTTCAGATCAGGGTTATTCTCTCCCTCCCTATGAGGACTCTGATGCTGAAGAATCTATACCTCCAGCCTCTCCACCCGAGGATTATTCTTTTGGGGAAACTACACAACATGAGGGAACATTTCCACTGGGAGAGCCAGAATTATTCAGAATCCAAGAAAAGGCTCAGAGATTTTCTTTTACTGCCTCAGCACAGGCCCCTAGCTATCTCCCCTGTGCTTGATATTGTTGATGATGTTTTCTCTGAATCCAGTCTGTCTCCTGATTCTTTACCCCCTGCACCAGTCAAGCCAGACTGGTATTGCAGGGTCCCTGACTCCCATAAATTTCTTTATAAAAACCCTGTTGCTGACCCAGAAACAATTTCTCAGGGTCCCAAATGGGTTAAGGCTTCCACTGCAAAAAAACCATGTCCCCTCAGATAGGGATTCCAGAGCTCTGGATAGATGGGGGACAAAAGTCTACACTTCTGCTACTTTAGCTGTAAGGGCTTTAAACTGCCAGTTTCACATGCTTAAATACCAACAGTACCTTATGTCTTTGTTAAAACAGAAAATGCTTACAAACTCAGAAAATCCTGACAATAAGGACATGCAGGAATTATTGCATGCAGCTGAACAAGTGGGAAAGCATACTTTGCAATGTGGTTTTGATTCATTAGAGTCTTCTTGCAGAGCCGCAGTTACAGGTTCTGTCATTCGAAGGCATGCTTGGTTGAAAGAACAAAGTTTACCTTAACACGTTAAAGTAAAATTATTGGGTGCTCCACTACAGCATGACACTTTGGTGTTAAGGCAGAAGAGGTGTTAAAGAAAATGGAGGATGGAGGATGAAGCAAAATCTATGCAGACAGTAAAGGATTTCTTACAGGTTCAACCACCTAGATTTAGTAGAAACTGGCCTTCAAAAAATTGGTCCTTTCAGGTCTCAGACAGGCCACAAAGATGCAGATACAGACGCCCAAGTGGCAGATCTCAGCCCCAAGGATCCTACAGACCTAAACAGTGGGGTGCTTCTACCCCCAAAGGAGGAGAAGACAAATCACAACCTTACAGGAAACAGTCCCAATGACTTTTCTCTACAAAGGCCAAGCACTTAACTTTTGGCAGCACGCTAGGGGGAAAGCTAGCACTTTTCGCACAAAATTGGCACGTAATTACCCAGGACAAATGGGTACTGAATATAGTTACTCAAGGTTACAGGTTCCACTTTCACACCCTTCCAAAATCAAAAGGTATGCCGAACCTGCCACAAAACCAATGTGCAGAGGCACAAAAGGAAATTGCTGCTCTCATGGACATGGGAGCTATTCAAAGAGTACCACAGCAAGAACAGGGACAAGGATTTTACTCAGGACTTTTCCTGGTACCCAGAAAGGACAAAGCCTGGAGACCAATACTGGACTTGTCAATCCTAAATACTTTCCTGGATGTTCCAAAATTCAAAATGTTAACACTACAGCAACTTCTACCCATGTTGGGCAAGAAAGCTTGGCTAGTTACTTTGGACCTCAAGGAGGCATACCTGCATGTCCCAATCAGACAATCTTGCAGAAGATACCTCGGATTCATAGCTGGCTCAATGCATTACCAATTATCTGCACTGCCCTTTGGCTTATCTACTACGCCCAGGGTCTTCACAAAATGCCTGGCACCAGTAATTGCATTTGCAGACAAAGTGGAATTCAAATATATCCCTACTTGGATGACTGCCTTATTCAAGCAGAGACCAAGGACATTCTACTAAGACATCTGGCGTTTGTAAAAACATTACTAATTTGCCTAGGGTACACTGTAAACAAAAAGAAATCCAAACTAGTGCCCTCTCAAGAGATAATATTCCTGAGTGCACGCTTAAATACAACTGCCCAGATGGCTTTTCTCCCACCAGACAAACAAAGGCAACTCACTCATTACTTTCAAATGATGGCAACAAAGACCCAGCTCCCTGCAATAAAAATTCTGCAGGCCTTGGGTTTCATGGCATCCTGCATTCTACTAATTCCATATGCAAGACTACATATGAGGAAACTACAATGGTATCTAAAAAGTGTTTGGACTCAACATTGCCACAGCCTGGAAACAGTAATAACTATAATTCCCTGTCTACAACAGGAGTTTTTATGGTGGTCCCGGGCCTGTCACCTCAAGAAGGGACAGCCCTTCACCTTGCCCACAGCCAGGCAGACAGTAACAACGGATGCATCGGATTATGCCTGGGGGCGCACATGGAAGGAAAATGTATTCAGGGCACGTGGCCCAAGGAACAAATGCATCTTCACATCAATCAAAAAGAGATGCTAGCTGTACAGAATGCCCTGACAGCCTTCAAGGATCTACTACATCCAGGACAACTATTGCTAAAGACGGACAGCACCACAGTTATGTGGTACGGGGCACACATTCTTACCCCCTCTGCAGGCAAGTCATGACTTTGTGGAACACGGCACTGACCTGTCAAGTACATCTGCAGGCACAATTCCTGCCAGGAAAGAAAAATACACTGGCAGACGAACTAAGCAGAAATCTCATGGATCCACATGAAAGGAAACTAAATCCACAGGCCTTCAGCATTATAGCAAGGAAATGGGGATGCTCAGACATAGATCTTTTTGCCTCCCCTCACAACTGCCAACTACAGAAATTCTGCACAAGGACTTATTACTCACAAGCATGGAAAGTGGATGCTCTTTCATTCAGCTGGGAAAACCCTGACAGTTTATGCCTTCCCTCCACTGCTTCTTCTTCCCAAGGTACTCCTAAAAGTCAGACAAGAGAAGCCAAAAATGATCCTGATTGCCCCAGACTGGCCACGCCAGCACTGGTACCCAATCCTAAAGAGCTTGTCTTGAGGGACAGCCTGGCCTTTACCTCAGATTCCTCATCTCTTGACTCAACAGAACAACCAGATTCTGCACAGTCAACTCCATAACCTTAAATCTGGCTGCATGGCAGATAATATAGTCACTCAAACCACACCTCTCTCTAAAGCTGTTATGGATGTCATTTTAGAAGCCAGGAGGCCCAGCACAAGGAAATCCTATGCAGAAAAATGGAAGAGATTCTGTGCTTGGAACCAGGCCCAAGGACTCGAACCACTTTTTTCAAATGTACCTCAGATTTTACAATACCTAATTGAGATGCTGGACCAAAGGCCTTTCCTTTTCATCTATTAAGATCCATGCCTCTGCCATTTCAGCTCATTACAATACGGAACCTCCTATTTTTTCACATCCACTACTAAGGCAGTACCTCAGAGGAGCAAGAAACATAAGACCCCCAAGGAGAGTACCAATACCTACTTGGGACCTCAATTTTGTTTTAGAAAAACTCACACTGCCTCCTTTTGAGCCAGCCAACACAGCTGATATAAAATTCTTATCATGGAAAACTGCTCTGCTCCTAGCAATAACTTCAGCAAGAAGAGTCTCAGAGTTACAGGCACTAACGGGAGTGGAACCTTTCATCATTTTTCATCAGGACAGGGTCTCTCTAAGGACAAACCCAACGTTTATGCCAAAGGTGGTTTCCAGTGTGGCTCTTAACCAAACTATTCATTTGCCAACTTTCTATCCAAATCCCCAGAATAGAGGGGAGAGACTTCTGCACACTTTGGACATACACAGGCAGCTATGATTCTACTTGGACAAAACCAAAGCTTTCAGAAAAACTGAGCAGCTGTTTGTAGCTTATGCTGCAGGATCACAAGAAAAGCCTATCTCAAAGCAGACCATTTCAAAATGGATAGGACACTGCATTCGCTTCTGCTATGCACAACATGGCAAATCAGTGCCTAAGGGCATTAGGCCTCATTCAACAAGAGCAGCAGCCACTTCAGCAGCTTTTCTCAGAGGAGTACCAACCAAAGACATTTTAGAAGCTGCAACCTGGAGTTCAGTGCACACCTTCACAAAGCACTACCACTTACCTCTGTACTCTAAATCCAGAGCAGGCTTTGCCACTGCAGTCCTGCAGGGCCTGGTAGCCTCTCCTAATCCTATTTAGGTCCAGCCACCCAACCTCAGCTTTGGGATTCAACCCAAGTGTAATGACTGCAACAGTGAAACACAATGAACATAGTACAGTTGTGTACCTACCATAAATGTAGATGTTCAAGTGTATTCACTGTTGCAGTCCAGGTTACCCTCCCACCATCCCCCTTTTCATTGCTGGGACTTCTCTGTACTTCTCGACTCTATACAACCTATGTGGTGTAATTGCTTGTAGATGAAGGAATTGTTTATTTTAGTACATGCATGCTTTTGGGCATACTTTTTTACAGCCTTCCTATTTGGGGGCACCTGACATCTGGGGCAAGAAAAACTGAAGAAAATGGCGTCGGTTGCATCTTTTATACCCCTGGTGCACTGACGTCAGGGAAGAGGCGACATCAACCGAAGCCGGACCAAGACTTTGGAACTCGGGCCGACTGCAGGTAGCCTGCCAGCAGGATAACCCAAGTCTAATGACTGCAACAGGGAATACACTCGAACATCTACATTTATGGTAGGTACACAACTGTACTTTATAAGCTGTAGCTGACAACACAGAGATATTGTATTTGCATGATTTTTTTTTGGTTTTCAGCATTCCGAGTTTCAGAATTTGGCTTCTGTTCTTTCAGTTAATGTTTCAGCTGTCAAGCTTTTCGTAGTAAACTGTATTTTCTTAGCATTATATTTCTTCTTATACTCTGTGTATTGTACTTTAAGTGGTAAGCTGTAACCTGTTTCAGCATTACTTTAATTTTACAATACTTTTGAAATTTTAATTTATTGGTATTCCTTGTTTTTCATCATTCTGTTTTCTTAGATGTTATCAAAAATATAGAGAGTATGTGTTTGCATTAGTTGTGTTTTCACGGTATTTGTCTACCTATAATTATTTTCCAAGTTGGTGCTTCATTAAGTTGAGTTAGCCTTGTGAATGTGCAGTTCACCTAAATGAAATTTACTGTTGTAAATCTGCTTGCCTTCTCCTGCTGTTTTTTTTTTCTGTTTAGTTCTTTACTTTGTGTTTATTTCTTTATTTGTACTGTCCTGTGTTTGAATTTCTACTGAGTACGTTGCTCTAACTTTACAATATTTTCCCAATATGAGCTAATAATCTATGGTCCTACATTTGTTTTGTGTTTTAAGCACCTTTATTAAATTATTACTTGCGACATAAAGCAAACGTGCATTAATAGAAAATAAAACAAACCACATTAACATTTTTTCCATTTACATGCAATACACATCACATTTTCTTTCTTTATAACTGTCAATCCAACATTACATAAATTATTCAATTCCTGCCTTCCCTTAAACATCACTCTTCCTCTTGAACTTTATTCTGCATGAACTTTTCTCAGTTTAAAGGGATTTTATATATAATTTGCTCCTTTGCTTTTCCAGCTCTTTTCTCTGTCTTACAATATTCAGTACTTTAAATATAGTTGGTTTAAACTTTGATTTTAATTTTCTAATAACTGTTTTTTTAGCAACCGACAGAATTATACTTGGGCTTTCTATGTCTAGGCAATTCAGATCCTGAGTATCAGCTCAAAAGAATCTTTTCCTAAGTTAGAACCATTTGCTCTCCCAATATTCTGACAGAGTACTCTGCAGGGAGTTGTTAAAATCTGCCAACTAATAACACACCCTAAACATATGTTCCCGATCATCTCTTTCATCCTTATCACACCTATCTACAGGAAAAAGCATTTTTTGAAGTAGTCTTGGGGTTTAAAAATACCTACGCAAACACTTCCAAGCAAAAATGCTAAACCTTTTAGACATTTTGCACACTTGGGAGACGTACATTGTTTTTTTTTTGTTTGTTTTATTTGTAAATTGGGAAGAGAGACTGGAAAAGCAACATTTTTCTAACCTCCTCTGATTGATTATATGCCCGGTTAGTCATTCCTTTTTTAAAAGCAGCTTATGTTCTGGATTCAACAAAAAAGAAAAAAACTCTACCAGAGTAGGTCATTCACTTAGGATCCCATTTTCCCTTCCCCTTTGCCTATTACTGTGACATCAATCCTTGGTGGGGATGGCAGTCTCTAGTCTGCAATCCAAATGCCTTCTTGCCCTCATTGCACTCTTTCTCTTCTCAGTTATTTGTTCCCAATAAATTTGTTTCTTTCCCAGTTTTACCAGTAAATTACCACCCATTTTGCCTACTTTCTGTACACTTGCATTCATCTCTGTTAGTAAAATCTCCTTTCTCCATTCTCACATTGGCTTGGCTGTTAAAATACTTTCTGCTGCTTTATGAATATGATAATCTGTACGTTTATCATTCTCCTTCAAGATCTGTGTCCAAAATCCCACTCTTTCCCTATTTCTTGAACCCCCCATCATCCATTTCCACTTTAAATTTTAATATTCTGCTTATGTATATGTTCCTTAACTGTGTAGCTTTAAAATATCCCTTCAAGTCATGTTTTATTGGAAGAATCAACTTAATCCCACTTAAATATTGCCCCACTCCCCTCCCAGATAGTCTTTCACTCTTTAATTATTGATCACAACTTATCCTCTCGTTGATAGAAATATGCTTGACCTGTATATAAAATTAAAGGGGAAAAGAACATTTTCAGTGCTCATATCTTGTTTCCACATCCATAAAAGGAGCTTACAATTTCTCAGTTTTTGTATTGTCTCTTGTTTAGTCTCTTCCCACATATCCTTATCTGGCATTACAAAAGCCTTTTTTAATCCATACTCCTAAATACTTAATTTTGTCATATCCCCATGAATATGGGTATTACTGAACCAATTCATGAGTGGGTACATAGTTTATAACTGTAGCCTTTGTTTTATCATTATCAATTTTATATCCTGAAAAGACATGAAACTGTCACAAAATGGTCTGCAATACTGACATGTCTTCTAGATATATCGGGTACAAAATATCATCTGCAAATAAAGCAAACTTTTCTTGATTGTCATACCGACTATAACCTTGAATTTCTGAGTTCCTTAGTTTCTTTGTCAGTGGTTCTAAGTATAATGCATGTAACTAAGTGGGGACGGCCCTGGCTGGTTCCTCTCTTCAAACACAACTTATCAGAGAGGAAACCTTCCGCTTTAATTCTTGCCTCCAATCTTTCATATATTCTCCCAATTAACTGTATTATTGTATCAGGGAATACAAATGCTTCCATTGCCCTACTCATAAAATCCCAGCTTACTCTGTCAAATGCTTTGTCTGCGCAAAGACCCATCGACATCAGTGGCATAACCTTACATTCTGCCCCCCCCCCCCATCATTACTGTTCTATTAATGTTGTCAAATGTTTGCCCCCCCCCCCCCCCCCACAAAACTACACGTATCCATATCTATCAATTTTGGCAACTTTTTTTTTATCTTTCTTTTAGTTAATCTAGACATAAATACATTATAGTAACACACAAACCCACGCACGTTCAAGCTTGCACGGCCCAACATCATCTCAGGAAACAAACAAAGGCCAGCAAAAGAGTTCCAAAGGCTTTATTGGAATAAAGTAGGTGCCATGAAGGCACCATAATACTCTCACCACAACAGAAAATAATTTAAAGCATAACCTCAAACTAGTTTCGGTAGAACACCTTCTTCAGTGAGGACAGATAGCAAAGACAAACTCCATTCAACACACTCCATATTTATATATAATTCCATAGCCAATTAACAAATGGCTTTCACTTAACTGCATGTGATTTATTTAAAGTGTGCAGAACATTTATTAAATAAAATGCACTTCCCATAATGATAGAATATTATCAGTTGTTCAAAACACAAAATGTGTTATAAATAACTATGTACTTTGAATAAATAAACAAATATTACCAAAATATAGTGCGTGATGCCATATATAGGTATAAAGTAAGTTATAAATGGTCATTTAGTCCAGGTGGGAATAGAGCTCCCAAGTGTATAATCCAGTATTTTTCTTTGTTACTAAGAATACTTTGCCAACCCAACTGATTTTGTCTATTCCCCTGTACTTTATCAATGACCGTAAACATAAATTTGGCAGATGGATGTTTGATGGAATGTTGGTATAAGGCATTACTGATTTTGTGATTCCGGATATCACTGCGATGTTCTCCTATTCTGATTCTGAGAGACCGTGAAGTTTTACCTACATAGAAAGCTCGGCAATGGCATGTGGCTAAATAAATCACCCAACTAGATGAACAATTGGCAAAGATACGAGTGTCAAATATCTTACTAGTATTGGCACTAGAAAATTGTTTAATTTTATTAACATTTCCACAAGAAGAACAATGACCACAAGGGAACGTCCCCAAAAGTTCATCCCCAGTGATGGTAAGTTGTCTGTATGTGGCACCCCCACTATCCCGGTGTTTATAGTGGGAAAATAACATGCCCAAAGTTTTGCCCCTCCTGTAGGAAATAGACCATTGTTCAGTCGATATATGACGAAGATGGTCATTAGCCATAAGTATATTCCAATTATTGTTCAACACATTTCTAATAATTTGGTGATTTTTCCCAAAAGTGGTAATAAATCTAATGGTGTCATCCATAGCACCATCCTTCTTGTGGTATCGTAAAAGATCCGATCTCTCATATTGGTCTGTCCACACCCTTGCTCTAGAAATATCCCTATACAAGTAACCTCTATCCAAAAATCTCTTGTTTAGATCCTGTTTAACGTCCTCATAATCCACCACAGAGGAGTTAATACGTTTTATACGTAAATACTGTGATTTAGGAATATTGCGGATGGTGTGACGTGGGTGCATGCTTGAAGAGTGGAGTAATGTGTTGAACTGTGGATATTTCCTATGTATTTTTGTATTCAGGGTATTATCCTCATTACGATATACCGTAACATCCAAAAAGTCAATAATTGACTTATGATATGTTATTGAAAATTCAATACCCCAAATATTGTTATTCAAATGTTCCACAAATTCCAACAAATAGCTTACATCCGCACGCCACACCATCCAGCAATCATCAAGATAGCGTCTCCAAATGTCCATCTCAACCAAGTAAATGTTATGCAGGGGATCGTAAATAAGACATTCCTCCAAGTATGCCATAAAAAGATCGGCATATATTGGGGCAAAGGAGGCCCCCATAGCTGTACCTCTCAATTGCCAATAACAATCCCCCTGAAAGAAAAAAACATTCTTGTTGAGGACATGCTCAGACATGCATACTAGTAATGTGTTAAATCCTGGTGGATAGAGGTCAGCTTTTTGAAGCCAATAATCTAAAGCCTGTAGGCCGGCCCAGTGTGGAATACTCGTATACAAAGATTTCACATCTAAAGTACACATGATCCATTCAGGATCTAGTTGGGTATCAACAATGATATTAAGAAATTCAGTTGTATCCTGTATACGGGCTCTGACCATAGGCAATAATGGCTTTAGATATGATGTTAGGAATACAGATAGGGGTTCTGTAAGGGATCCATGTCTCGACACAATGGGTCTCCCAGGGGGAGTAGTGATGGATTTATGGATTTTTGGTAACAAATATAGAATTTGTTTTTGTGGATCATTAACTTGAAGATGTTGAGCAGTCTTCTGTGAAATAATTCCTTCTTGTACAGCCTCTTGAATAAACTGATCAATATCTTGTTTAAAGCGAAGAGTCGGGTCTACCCCCATGTGCATGTAGCACTTGGTATCTGACAATTGTTTTAGTCCTTCCTGTACATAATAATCAGTATTCAAGACAACCACTGCACCCCCTTTGTCCGCTTGAATAATTACAATTTTGTGATTTTGTCTCAATTCCGAGAGAGCTTGTCTCTCCAAAGAAGTAATGTTGTCTTGAGCTATATTAGTATCAAAGTGTGGAAAATGTAAGTCCCTCAATACTGCTTGTTGGAAAATCCCTACATATTTATTCATGGGAGGTTGAAATGTTGATTTTTTAAAAGTGAAATCAGTAGATCTTTGAGTAGAAGAGTTACTCTGATCATTGAAAAAAATTTTTAAATTTAGTTTCCTACAAAATTCCAACACATCAACAGATACTGAATAATGGTCAGAAAAAAAGCTGGGAACAAAACCCAATCCTTTATTAAGAATACAGTGTTGTTCTTTTGTAAGTATATGATCCGACAGGTTTAAAACATTATCAAATGGTTCAACTATTTGTTCAACAGTGCCTGAACTAGCCCTGTCATGGAATCTGTATTCATGTCTACTCTTGTGTTTCCTCCATCCTCGGGATTGCCCAACATGTCTAAAGGGAACTTTGATTGAGTTTTCTTTTTAAATGGTGATTGAACACTGGTACCTCCCTCGCTGTCGGTATAGGATGACTCCTCCCCTGATGTGCTGGTATAGCTTAGGTCATGTTGTTTCAAACTAGACCCAGGTCTTTTCTTTGATCTTCCTCCACTCACCCCAGATCCCAAATCCTTGAATCGCACACTTCTTTGGACTTGAAAAGATTGACCTCTCTCATAATCATGTGTATCCCTAGAAAATTTTTTAAGTTTTCTTTCTTTCACCATATTATCATAGGTCGTCAGTTCCTTGGACAACCGATCAACACAACTGGAATATTTTGCACTAGATTTGTAGTTTTGGCAATCCATTTAAATCTTGTACCTCCTTAAGCAAGAGATCTACTGTTCTCTCATAATAATCTAATAGAATTTTTACAAATACGATTGAACGCTTCCTTAGGGCATCATCCCATTCCTCTGTTAGCCTCTGTTCAGATCTGCCTACAAGAGGACGGAGCTTAATACGGAGACCTCTCGGTGCCAAATTTTTATGAAAATAGGCTTTGAACAACCTCAAATGCCAAATATTAGCTCTGAGGCCCTTGAGGCCTTTTTCTAGCTTACGGAATGCCAAATCACAACCCCCCTCACTGTTAGGGTTGTTTTTGCTTAGGTTGTTGCTTGGGATATCTTCCAAGCCAAAAATGGCTATATCTTCCCTATCAGCACACAGCCCATGTAATATTTGATCTAAATCCATAATGAAATTCAATGTGTTGAACAGATATCCAAGGAAGTTGCCCAATGTGGGGATACAATAGATTCAAGGATAAGAGAAATGAGTAAGGAAGGTCTACTTATTATTTTTAGTTGTTAATAGTATAACACAATCATAAAACCAGTTTCATAGGTCATCCAATGGTAATATATAACAGACAGCAAGGGAATGGAGTCACCAAACAACTGTGCACAAATGTAGTGATATTACATATACGCTTAATTTACCTTAAAATATAAAACATCCATAGATTTACAAATATCTAACAGTACAAAACTTAATGGTTACACCTAACAGAAAATACCATCTAAATGTAACTTGAAGCAAAGGTGTAATTCCCTAACCACAAACAATGATCTATTGATAGAATATAATGAAACAAATCACAACATACAATGGGCCACAAAAAGTATACAGTAATTAGTTAAACAGATATTCAGCTAACAGAATTGGATGCTAAAACCCATAGAAAACAAATCATATTGTATAGATATTTCCATCCAATCACTGTATAAATTAGTAACATAACATATTAAAGAATATAGCCTTGTACTAATAAAATAAAATTAGTCACAGGATATACATATGTTATTGGTTCCAAACCTGAGGACAATCACTGGCCAATCTATATGACTAAGAAAAATATATTATTAGTTCACTATAAAGTATAGGAACTAGAAATATATAGTTGTGACCAAACTACAAATTGTGATTGACTCCCAATGGATAGGTATATAAAAAATTATGGTAAATATCTGAAGTGTATATATGTATACCTCAGATGACCAAGATGAGGGTTACTGTAATCCTAAAACAGATAGAAACACAAAACCCAAAAGGTCGGATATTTATATGCATATCGTCCCAATATATATATAACAAAAAACGTCAAGAGACACTTTTATGTTTCATCAAAAATATATCAAGCCTTAATGCAATAATTAGTTTAAGAATCAAATCAACTTCCAACCTGTATACACTTCATTATTGCAATAAACATAAACAAATGCTTTGTCTGCGCAAAGACCCATCGACATCAGTGGCATAACCTTGCATTCTGCCTCCCCCCCCCCCATCATTACTGTTCTATTAATGTTGTCAAATGTTTGCCCCCCCCACAAAACTACACGTATCCATATCTATCAATTTTGGCAACTTTTTTTTTTATCTTTCTTTTAGTTAATCTAGACATAAATACATTATAATCATGGTTTAAAACTGAAATTGGTCAATATCAGGATGGATTTGATGGCTTTTTATTGGGTAAGGGTAATACAGCCACCACAACTTTCCTCTAAGATGCTGTTGCTTGCCTTTCCTTTTAAAATTCCATTAAATAAAATCTTTGAGATCTTGCAGATGTTCTTTGCGTTTCACTGTTGCAGTTATCACATTTGGGTTATTCCTGCCAGGATAGCCCTTAGCCGGCCCAAATACTAGAGACTTAGTATTTGTCAGTTGTTGTCTCTTCAAGACTGACGTCAGGTCATCAGTAGTATAAAGTATGGCAGCCGACACCATTTCATCAGTCTTTCTTGCTGAGGAGCCCGAAGCAGTTTGTGCAAGTGCCGGTCAGCCTCTACTGGAGTTTCATCTTTCGAATTGAAGCTGAAGTCTTCTAAAGCTAAGTACCCCATTGGGGATCTTTTTTCTTGTACTAACCGATGTCAGAAAAATTGTCTCACCTGTGGAAAGCAAATCTCACACTGAGACTTTCATTCTTACTGTGTCATTTGCTAAGGCCCAGACCATGATGTCCCTCACTGTCAATTTTGTGCTTTAATGCCAGACCTATGCAGGCCCAGACCACGATGTCCCTCACTGTCAATTTTGTGCTTTAATGCCAGACCTATGCATCCTTGGGCACTTATTGTAGCTAGATATTTTCACATACAGTCCACGAATTCCAGTATGGCTTAGGTAAGCCATCCAACAGCAGATCTTCCGAAAAAATGTAAGGATAAAGACAGACAGACCACACAGGTCCAAACCTACCAACGACACTTCCGTTAAGCTAGTCGTCAGTTCTCCGGTCCTCAGTGAGGTACTTTTGCAGCCCCTGATGTCCGCTTCAATGGATTCGCAGGCTGCTACCGAGACCCTTTCGGAGTCCAGTATGCCGCAAAACTCTTCTTCGACTAAGGATCCTGTGGTTGCTTCTCCCTTGGATGGGTCCATAGCTGCTGAGCAGGCACCGGCTTCCGAGGAAGTACTTCGCACTACCGATTTTCGACACAAACTGAGGACTTTCACGTCTACCGTTCTTTTGAACACTACCGAGTTTCTAAGGCCCAGGGTACGAACCAAGTCCAAGAAACAGATAGCCCAATCTCAGGCACCTGCTTCCTTGCCTCTTAAAATGGATTGGGGGGGAGGCAGAATGTAAGGTTATGCCACTGATGTCGATGGGTCTTTGCGCAGACAAAGCATTTGACAGAAGCATTTTTTATACAGGTAAAAGCACTCTTAAACAAAAGAAAGTACTTCATTCACCTAAATTCCCTTGAGTACCCATTTCCCTATAGGTCCTTTCTGACTCAGTTACACAGCAATCTTTTCACTATTCTAGAATGTCGAAGGGTCAGTTGCTGGCGTCCTCTCCTGTTCAGCTGGTGAATCTGGGAATCTTGAGGCAATGTTACAATTGCCTCATGTACACAGACAACCCTCTCCTCCTCCCAACAAATACAAATATATGCAAGAGATGCAACTATATAGCCAAACTGGAGGCTGAGCTCTCTCAACTCAGTACTGGCAAGACCAGTCAGGAGGAGAAGGTAACCACGCACACCACAAACCCAGTCTCACATAGAACTATCACAACTGCAAACCAAGCACATAAACGCACAAAAACATACTCGGAGGCGCTGATTTAAAAATCTACCAAAACAACAGAGGCCTCCAAAGCAGACACCCAAGCAACCGCCACCTCAAGACATAGCACATGCAACACATAGTTCACAAAGTCAGTGTGCTAAACAGTCACAGCCCTTAAGGCCAAACAACATGCCAGACACACTTGTAATAGGTGACTCCATAGTCAGACACACTGACATCCCACTCACCAGACTGAACAAGGAAAAGGTCACAGTAAGCTGCCTGTCGGGCACTAGAATCCACCACATAACACAAGCACTCAGGTCACTCCACAGCAAGTACAAATATGACTCGGTCATTGTCCATGCCGGTGTGAACGACCTGAGACGTACCTCCCTGGACTACATGAAAAGAGACATAGAGGAGCTCTCTGATTATGTAGCCCAGGCCGGTATGACCCTGTCCCTGAGCAGCATCTTACCCTCACCAAGAATGATGCTACAGTACAAAGACAAAATGATCAGTTTTAACAATTGGCTTAATTACTGGTGTCATTCTAAGGGGAACCAATGTCTGTCTGCTTGGGATGACATGCTTGACAAGCCACGCTGCTTTGCAAGGGATGGCTTGCACCTGTCACCCCTGGGCTTCCGGATATTGGCCAAGGCTCTTGCCACCCCCATAATGCCTTTTTTAGGCAAGACTCAAATGATAAACGTACCTCCCTAGAAAACACAAGTGGAAAAAAACTAAGGGTAATGCTGCTCAATGCCAGAAGTCTAAACCTCAAGATGCATGCTCTCGAAGCCCTCCTCAGTATGGAGAACATTGATGTCTGTGCAGTGACTGAAACCTGGTTCAAGGCTCCTGAGAGCACCCCAGCACTATCTGGTTTTACCTCATATCATGCTTTCCGGCCCCAAAACTTGGACCGAACCACAAAAGGAGGGGGAGTATCCATATTCATCAAAGATACCCACACCTCCAGGTTAGTGGCAACGCACGAAGCATCGGAGACCATCCAGGTGCAACTAACCATAGGCAAAACTGCCCTACAGTTTGTAGCATGCTACAGACCACCCTCTCAAACTCAGGAATCCCACACAGCCTTCCTGAAGACACTGGAGAGTATGAATGTCTCTCCAAATACCATCATATTGGGAGACTTCAACTACCCAAACCTAGACTGGGAGTATTACTCAAGCCCCAACACCCTAACCCAAAGGTTCCTAGAATTTATAAACTCAAATGTGAAGGAACAACTAGTCACCATTCCCACAAGAGGAGATAATATACTAGACCTGATCATCACAAACATGGGGACAAAATGCTCTACACCGGAAGTATATCCCTCATTGGTGAGATCAGACCATAAATTAATCTCACTGGAAATCCACATCCCGCCCCCACCCCCTGCACAAAACACCACAGTGAAGAACTTCTCAAAAGCCAACTTCACACTTCTTAAGACTGAAGTGGTATCGTTCAAGGCCCCTGGGCCAGTGGAAACCACAACCCACACTGCTGAATCCTTTACAAATGCCTTCTACGAGCACCTTCAAGAATGCATGGATCATGCAATCCCAAATAAAACAAAGACCCATTCTCCCAAAGGCAGGCGCCTGGTCTGGTGGACCCCAGCCATAAACAAACTTTACAACAGGAGGAGGAAGCTACTACATGACGGAGCAGGCATCTCTGATCAGTACTAGCAAAAAACTACGATCACTCATAAAATCATCCAAGGCCAACTTTGAGAGAAAAATCGCAAAAGACACAAAAGACAATCACAAGGCCTTTTTTAGCTATGTTAGAAACCTGGGTGGAAACTCCCAGATATGCTCAGAATTAGTCCAGAATGACACAAAATACACTGAACCCACAGACATTGCCAACATTCTAGCAGACAGGTTCAGTGCAAATCCCCCCCCCCCCCCCAAAAGGAGAAATATCTATCCCAGCAGAGTGTAGCCTCCCTAACATCTCAGATGCCCAGGTGAGAGCCGCCCTCTCTAAAGCTAAAAACACAGCATCAATGGGATCGGACGGTGTCCCGGGCTGTGTGCTACATGAACTCCAAGAGGAACTAAACCTACACATAAGGCTGCTGTTTAATCTTAGCCTTACTACAGGATACGTACCCAAAGAGTGGCGTACGGCAACAGTGGTCCCACTCCACAAAAGGCGGTGCTTCTATGGACCCTGGAAATTACCGCCCCATAAGCTTGATGAGCCTGGTCTGCAAAGCTATGGAGAGGATCATTATGGAACTCATAAACAAAGACATTGGGGACCTACAGACATTGGATCCTACCCAATTTGGCTTTGTCAAGGGCAGATCCTGCCTTTTGAACTTGGTTGACTTTTTTGAAAGAGTCACTAAGGCCATTGATGAGGGTAAGGCAGTTCACACAGCCTACCTTGACCTTGCAAAAGCCTTCGACATAATACCCCACTCGGGCATCATAGACAAACTCACCAGCTTAAATGTAAACCCATATGTCACAAGATGGGTTGCAAACTGGCTCAAGGACAGAACCCACAGGGTCAGAGTTGCTGGAGCCATGTCAGACTCTAAGCCGGTCACAAGTGGTGTCCCACAGGGCTTAGTCCTGGGACCCCTCTTATTCGGCATTTATTTTTCCGAGGTGCAGGCAAACATAGGAGGATTGTGGCTGACAAAGTTCGCAGATGACTGCAAACTGGGCACCATAATTGATACTCCAGCGGACACAAGCATCCTTCAGAGAGGCCTCATAGAAACGGATAATTGGTGCCAGAGCCATGGCCTTGAGCTGAACGCCAAAAAATGTATAGTTATACCCTTTGGGAAAACAAGGTACCCACAAATTACCACATAGGTGGTAATCCATTAAGTACGGAAGAGGTAATCGGGGACCTAGGGACCCAAGTTGACAGTAACCTCTCATTTGACACTCACATTGCCAAAGTGGTTAGGAAGACCTTCTATATTGCCCACCTTATCATGAAGGGATTCACATCTAGATCGAGAGGTCATTGTGCCCCTGTACTCTTCTCTTATCAGGCCAATGATTGAGTACACTGCCCCATTTGGGATGTATCTTACCCAACACCTCCAGCAGTTGGAAAGACCCCAAAAGTTCCTCACCAAGAGGATAAAGGGTCTCAAACACATGTCATATGCTGCCCGGCTGAAGAAACTCCAGCTCTATTCAGTCGCATACCGCCTACTCAGAGGTGATCTGTGCCTGATGTACAAGGCCATGTCCAATCCGGAATTAATGGACATGCTCCACCTCAGAAAATCCAAATCCATCAGAGCCACGAGAGCAAGAGACTTGAACCTAGACACAGAAATAAATAGGACATGCTGGAGGGACAGATTCATAACCCAGAGGCTCCCTACACTCTGGAACAGAATCCCAGTTCATGTTAGGCAGAGCCCCTCACTAACTCTATTCAAGAGAAATCTTGACGAGTGGATGGGAGATCGTAGGTTTACCCTGGGGGTCATCTCTGTGTCACTACTAGACAGAGGCACAGTAAACTAAACCCTAAATGGGCATAGTATTCTCATCCTAAGGGGTGGTGTAAGCCACACACACTCTGGCTAGGCTTATAAATGCCCTAGGGCAGATAGCCTAGTATGAACCTATGACCTTATGCTGATCAGGGGAAGCCAAGCTACCCCTTCCAAAAGAAAGAGGGATATGTTCCCTGTAGTTTTGTCTGAACAGGAGTCTGACTCTGATGTATCTGAATATGAAGACATACATACCCTCTCTGTTTATGGGGATTCTGATGCAGAAGATTCCATTTCTTCAGCCTCTCCACCCAAGGACTTTTCCTTTGGGGAAACCCTTCATACCTTAAGGGAGCATTTTCAATGGTAATGTCAGGACTACCCTCAGTCTAGAAAGAGACTCAGAGAATTCTTAGATCTTCCACAGCACAGACTCCTGACCATTCCCCCAGTCCTGGATATTGTGAACAATGTTTTCCTGGAATACAGTTCGACTCCTGATAACCCTCTCTCCTGCACCCAGAAAACCAGACCGGTATTATAGAGTCGGACTCTCACAAATTTCTTTTCAAAAATCCTACTGATGACCCTGAGGTAATTTCTCAAGGGACTAAAGGAATTGGAGCAACCCCTGCTAAGGATCCCACCCCCTCAGATAGGGATTCCTGAGCACTAGACAGATGGGGTAAAAATGTATACACCGCTGCTACTCTTCCTATCAGAGAACTAAATTGCCAGTTCATATGCTAAAATTTCGGCAACATACCATGGAACTCCTCAAAGTGTCTTCCTTTCCTGCTTGTGCAGAATCTAAAGAGTTAATGCATTCTGCAAGTCACGTGACTAACCACACCTTACACTGTGGTTTTGACGCCTAGAAGCTTCTTGCAGGGCATCAGTCAGTGGTTCTGTCTTTAGAACGCATGCATAGCTTATGGAACAGCCATTGCCAGACCATGTCAAATCTAAATTGTTGGATGCCCCCTTGCACAAAGACAACTTATGTGGCACTAAGGCAGAGGAGGTCTTAAAGAAGATGGAAGAAAAAGCTAAATCTATGCAGACAGTTCATGATTTCCTACAGGTCCAGCCACCTAGATTCAGCAAGCATTGCCCCTCCAAGCACTGGTCCTTTCCTACTCCCACCAGGTCAGTTCAACCCAGACCCCAGGGAAGCAGACCCCCCCCCCCCAGACAGCAGTCACAGGGAATGCAGAGATCAAAACAGTGGAATTCCTCCACTTCAAAACCAGGGAGTTCTAAGCCACCCCCCTCATGGTAAAGACTCACAATGACTCTCCTCCCCCACCTCCTCCCTCTGCCCACCTGCACTTATCCCTAGGAGGAAAACTCTCCTTTCACGCAAGCACCTGGACCACCATTACCAATGACTGCTGGGTCCTCAACATAGTGTCCCAGGGATACAAATTTTCTTTCCACACTATTCCAACCCCAAAAAGGTTCTCAGATCTACCTCCAAACCAATGGGCAGAGGCGAAAAAGTAAGTCCTTTCCCTGCTCTCTGAGGGCAATAGAGCACCTTCCTGCAGATCAGATAGGCCAAGGTTTCTACTCCAGATTTCTTCTGGTACCCAGAAAAAGAGGGCACCAGGTGCCTCATCCTCGATCTATCCATTCTAAACACCTTTCTGGTGATACCAAAATTCAAAATGCTCACCCTCCAGCAGCTGCTATCCATGCTCTCCAAGGATGCTTGGCTAGCCACCCTAGACCTAAAAGAGGCCTACCTCCACATTTCTATCAGAGAATCATGCAGGAAATATCTACGTTTCAGGGCAGGATGTCTGCACTTCCCTTTGGCTTATCTACTGCTCCCAGAGTTTTCAGAAAATGTCTGGCTCCCCCCATTGCCTTTTGCAGACAAAGGAATATCCAGATTTACTCATACTTAGACGACTGCCTAATTCAGGCAGACAGTCAGGAAAAGCTGAAAATACCACAACCAGGAACCAGTCGACAAGATTTATTCACCTCTCCAGCGCCTCTGCAAAAGCCTTCAAGGAGTACAAGAAAACTCTAAAAAGACGCACCTTTATATATAAACCCACAAATCGATTATACAATTAAAAACAATCAATTAAATCAGTACTTTCCAATTACATTCAGGATTCATTCCCATAGGGGTCATAGTACTGAACTTTAAAATAAACAGACTTTCTTTATACATTAATTTCCTTTTGTATACTTCATCTGAACAAAATCCTGTACATTAGAATTATGACATTCTAAAAAATGTTTGACCATAGGTCTCACCATCTTATTGTTTCTTATATTCCTAATATGCTCTTGTAGCCTGCATTTGAATTTTCTTAGTTTCTCCAATATATACAAGGCCACATGAGCATTGCAAGCTGTAAATAACACCTTGTGTTTCGCAATTAAATATTTCTGATGGAGATAATCTATGTCCAATAATAAAAGTCAAATGTTCTAACCAGATATGTGCAAACATTACAATGTCCACAAGAATAAGTACCTAGAGGTATATTAACAGTAGTGATAGAATCAGCTGGAAGTATGAAATTATGTACTAAAATATCCCTAAGGTTTCTACCACTTTTATATGACACACATTCAAATGCAGGCTACAACAGCATATTAGGAATATAAGAAACAATAAGATGGAGAGACCTATGATCAAATATTTTTTAGAATGTCATAATTCTAATGTACAGGATTTAAAAGCTAGCATTTTGGAAAGATTTACCTGTAGGATTTTGTTCAGATGAAGTATATAAAAGGAAATTAATGTATAAAGAAAGTCTATTTATTTTAAAGTTCAATACTATGTCCCCTATGGGACTGAATCTTGAATGTAATTGGAAAGTACTGATTTAATTGTTTTTAATTGTGTAATTGATGTGTGGATTTATATATAAAGGTGCGTCTTTTTAGAACTTTTTTGTACTGCTTGAAAGCTTTTTGCTGAAGCGCTGGAGAGGTGAATAAATCTTGTCGACTGGTTCCTGGTTGTTGTATTTTCTGCTTGGATATTTTTTTGTGGTTTGTAAGTCAGGAAAAGCTGCTCAAGCACCTGGCCTTTGTAAAATCCCTACTGACCTCCCTGGGACATGTTATCAATGAAAAGAAATCCAAACTAGTACTCACCCAAAGGACTATATTCCTCACCACAGACGCATCAGACTATGCCTGGGGTGCACACCTGGATGGCAGGTGCATACAAGGCCAATGGAGCCCACAGTAAATCCATCTGCACATCAATCAAAAAGAGATGTTAGCGGTCCAGCACGCATTGACAGCTTTCAGGCCCCTTCTCTCCCGAGGGGCTCTCCTGATCAAAACGGACAACACCACTGTGATGTGGTATATCAACAATCAGGGAAGGACTCACTCCTGCCATCTATGCAGGGTGGCCATGACCCTTTGGCACACAGCCTCTGCCATGCAACTCCACCTGTTAGCACAATTCCTGCCAGGTTCTCTAAACTCTCTGGCAGACCACTTAAGCAGAAATCTTCTGGACCCACATGAGTGGCAGCTAGATAAAAGAACCTTCACTCTAATAACTCAGAAATGGGGCACACCGAAGGTCGACCTCTTTGCCCCCCACACCAACCATCAGCTCAGCAAGTTCTGCACCAGAGAGCATCACTGCAGGGCTTGGAAAGTGGATGCCATATCATTCCCCTGGGTCAATCTGTCGGTCTGTGCATTTCTTCCACTACCTCTCATCACCAGGGTTCTGTTCAAAATAAGGGAAGAAAAACTAAGGACAGTTCTTATTGCTCCCGACTTGCCTTGCCAGCACTGGTACCCACTACTGCACAGCCTGTCCCCACTGCCACCATCGCATCTCACTCAGACCCCAACCCTCCTGACCCAGAGGGAAGGGGAGTTCATGCATCCCTAATTGCAGACCCTCAATTTGGCAGCCTAGCTTATTCCCTGACCACAGATCAATCTGCCAACCTCAGTAAACAGGTTCTATATGTTATATGTGAGGCCAGACACCCTAGCACTAGAAAGTCTTACGCTGACAAATGGAAACGTTTCTGCACCTGGCTTCAGGCTAAGGGAGCCGATACAGCACAGCCCTCTCTACCCTAGCTGACCTGCTACACAGTGGTCTCTTTTTCCGCTACTAAAATTCATGCCTCTGCTATCTCTGCTTATCTCCACACTGAGCAGCCCCTGTTCTCACACCCTCTGATCAAACAATTCCTAAGAGTAGCTAGCAACTTGAGGCCACCCAGAAGAGCACCTACTCCAGCTTAGGACCTTAACTTTGTGTTGGAAAAGCTCAGCCTGCCTCCCTTTGAATCAGCATCTTCAGCATAGTTAAAATTTCTCTCACAGCCTTTCTTCTGACCATCACTTCAGCCAGAAGAGTCTCCAAGCTACAAGCACTCATGGCTGTGGAGCCCTTCATCATCTTCCATGCTGACAGGGTTTCCCTCAGGACTAACCAATCCTTCATGCCCAAAGTTATGTCCCATGTGGCTCTCAACCAATCCATTAATTTGCCCATCTTTTTCCCTAACCCACAAAACAAGGGGGAAAGGATCCTGCACTCTAGATGTGCACAGACAGCTCAGATTCTGTCTAGACAGGACTAAATCATTCAAAAAGTCTGGTCAATTACTGGTTAACTTTGCTGCAGGGGCAGAGGGCAAAGCCATCTCCAAACAAACAATTTCCAAATGGATAGCACACTATATCCATTTCTGTTGCAAGTAACATGGAAAACCTCCCCCTAAGGGTGGACTCGCTCCACCAGAGCAGCCTCCACCTCTGCAGCTTTCCTCAGAGAAGTCCCCACCAGGGACATCCTGGAGGCTGCCACCTGGACATATGTATATACCTTCACCAGGCATTACCACCTGCCTGTCTTCTCCAAATCCAGGGCAGGCTTTGCCACTGCAGTTTTGCAGGGCATCCTAGCCAGCCCCTAGTCTCCATGACTGCCTCCACCCTTTTTCTCAGCTTTTGGAATCAACCCAAATGTGATGACTGCAACAGTGAAACACGAAGAACATAGTACAGTTGTGTACACTTACCATAAATGTAGTTGTTCGAGTATTCACTGTTGCAGTCCTGGTTTCCCTCCCTCCATCCCCGTATTTTCTCTCTCTCTCTCTCTCTCTCTCTCTCTCTCTACTTACAAGGAACACTTTGGTATTTACTGTCTACTGGTGGGGTTTTTCCACCATAACCTGGCTCCCACTTGGGGGCTCCTGACAGGGGCAAGAAAAACTGATGTAATGGCGTCGGCTGCCTTACTTTATAATACTGATGACTTGACATCAGTCCTGAAGTGACAGCAACCGATGCAGAAATATTAAGCCTCTGGTATTCGGGTCAGCCGAGGGCTACCCTGGCAGGGATAACCCAAATGTGATGACTGCAACAATTAATACAATTAAACATCTACATTTATGGTAGGTGTACACAACTGTACTTTTCTTCCCAGCTTTCCATAAAATACCACCTTTTCTTAGAGACTTCCATGCAGATTGATTATACATCACCATTTTTTATCTCCTCTCTTCCTATTAGTTGTTGAGCCTCATCTTATTGTAATCCTGATGTAATTAAGTTTTTCATAAATATTTCCATTTGTGCTTTCTTAATTTCCATGTTCCTATGATTTTATACAAAGTTTCATAAAATTTCTGAAAGATCTGTAGTACCTATACAAGATGTCTGGTTATTTTCTTGTCCTAGGGTCCTTAAGTTTGTGACACCCTTTCAACTTTCTGTTGCCTAAATCATTGCGCTAAACATTTTTGTGCTCTGGAGTTGTTGTAAAAGACTAGTTGCTTAACATTAATTTTTCTAAACTCATACATATTCTCCAAATTCTCTCTTTTTTTTCCTTTAGGACCCTGCAGTTAGCCTCTTCTTGTTCTATGAGATTCTGCAATATTTTTACCTTTGTCAGTTCTTTTAAGTAATTCCTGTTACTTCTTAAGTATATCTTTCTCTCTTATTTCTAATATCCCACTCACTAGCTATCACTTCTGAAAAAATTTCAGTCTTGCCTAATAACTCTGAAATAATTCCCATTAACCATTCCTTAAATTCCTCTCTTTTTAACAGGTAGGTAGGAAAGTGCCTGTGTCTCATTTTTAATTCATCACCCTGCATTTTTATCTTAGTTTTTACCTGTGCATAATCTGTAAATAGTTATTAGACGAGTGTCAAAGCTTCCAATTAAATTCACTTGTTCCAGTGAAATACAATTTCTATCCAGTTTAGCCCAGTTATTCTACCTTGGGAAATAATATATAAATTATGTTGAGTTTCTACTACTGAATTTATATCTTCAATATGAAATATTTTCATACATTTCTTCATAAATCTACCCCCTCTCCTTTTATATTCCATTCTGGATTTCTACGTTATAAATTCAAGTCAGCATAACCTTCCTCCCTTGCCAGCAGCCCCTCAATACCACAAATCTACCATTGTTGTCTTTTTTCCCCCTGATATTCTAATGAATAGTTCATGTCTTAATAATTTATTTTACTTTATTTTAATTTATTTATATTTGTTTACCAGGGTAGTGCAGTGATCAATATCTTTTACTACCATTACTAAATTGTCACTTAAGACATAGGCAAACGTACATTAACAGAACAGAAAACCATTTTCCACATAAAAACGATATACATCACATACATTTTCTTTGCTACTCTCACCCAGTCAAACATAAAAAAATTGCTGATTTAATGTGCTTTAATCAATACTGACCAATTTCAGGCTCAGCCTGGGTGAAATACAAAATGTTTTACAAACAAAAAATATAGAAATGTAAGTAATAGTAAAGTAGTTTAGACTAATTACATAGGGTGAAAACTGTGTTTATACATTCCAGTGAACAAGTACAGTGTACAATCAAGCAATATCCAGTAATTAATAAATATAATTCAATATTCTTTTCTTTTGTTCTATACCTATAATGCCATTTACATTCTAAGATACCATGGATAGAGTAGCCATTATGATAAAAAGCTGCTGTTCCCACCTATTATACATGACAGTTTTTTGAATGTGTATTTTTGCTTTTTGTTCTATATCCTCACACGCGTCAATGTTTAGTAGTCTGATCTTTTACACACCACCAAGCAATGAGTAGATTCCAAAAGCAGAAACCAAACATCAATGATATGAAACCAAAACCAGTTGAAATACCTCATGAAACAGGAATACACACGAAAAAAAGTGCATATTGAAACGCACATTTTTATAAAATTAAATTATTTGCTTCAATGCACTCTTTTTCACGTGTGTTCTACTTTCATTGAGTATTTTGCCTGGTTTATGTTCCATTTTGTTGGTTGTTAATCTTTTACACAGTTCTTTCTCATCTCCGTTTGAAGCTGTACCACATTTTAAAGACCTTTTGTTTTAAAACAGGCAAACAATACATTTTCAGAACACTCACATTCCCTCTAAGTTAGAGCAAACACATAAAACTATATACATTTTCAAAAAAGAAATGTCTAACCATACAGATAGGAACAATAGCCCAAAATTGATAGCTGTATACACAGATATTACCGAAGCTAAAATTAAGGTAAAGCGCACATTACTGCTTCTGTTCCCACTTACACTGATTGTTGTCTGTACTTTTATCTGAATTCTACTCTCAGATGTGAAAAACAGCTTGTATGCTGTCAGAAAACATTAACTTTTAGCCTTAAGGAAAACTGTACTGATATCTTTAAATAAAACTAAACTGAACACTGTTCTATTAAATGCATTAAGGTATTCAGGCTGGTGGTGGTGGGGCTGCTATATCTTAATGCTTGCTGACTCACCTTTTGTTGAATAAACTGTATTTCCTCCTTAGCTTGTTTTGTATCAAAACATGTCTTTGTTTCTCCAGGAAAAAAAATATTTTTAAGATTACTGGATACAGCAGTTTGAATGTCAGTCTTGCTTCTCTACATTCCCTGATTGCTGGGATAACGTTGTTTCTCTTCTGCCTAGTGTACAGTAAATACTCTTTCTATAAATACTCTGGTGTTTCCAGTTAATATTTATCCCTCCTGCCACATTTTGACAGGATCAGCTCTTTACGCTGGTATGATTGCACATTTACTAATAGAGGTCTTGGCTACTTTTTCATGGCCAGGTTTGGAGGATACACTCAATGTACCCTTTCAATTAAGAAATCTTGTGGAATACCAGTCCAGTTGCTTATTTGTGCTTTCATAAAAGTAATAGACAGTTCTTCCAGTGTTTCTGTTGCTGAAGAAATTCTCAGGCTTTCTCTGTGAGCTCTGTCATTTTTTGAAACAGCTCTTCTTGAGAAGCTTCATTCTGAGATGGCCTTTTCTTCATTTCAACCTCTGATTTCTTTTCAGTTTGATCAGTTATTCTGAATAGCTAGTTAAAGTTTCTTGTATTTTTTTCCAACTTTGGTATATTATGTGTTTCATTTATTTTAATCACCTCTGTGTAAGTTTTATTTTTTCTCTAAATTTCTGGAAGCCATCTCTTGTACCACAGGTGAAGCACAAATTGCTTTTTGCTGAACAGCTACAGATTCTTCCCTGGCAGCATATATATATATATATATATATATATATATATATATATATATATATATATATATATATATATTTTTTTTTTGCTGGTTTCAAGGCCATGTGCTTACCAGATAGTAACTGAATTTTACCCAAACTCTTACTACTTAGTTTATTTTCTCATACTTTTTTATACTAGGTCAGTTGAAATTAAGCTGTTTATCAGTGTGTAGCCATCTTGGAAATGCTATAGTTGTAATGTTTTGCTTTGTATTTTAAAGTTCATGTAGTTCTGGGTTCAATTTTATTGATGTATTTTTTGCATTGTTTCTAAAGGATTTTTTTGATGAGTGCATACTTTGTGTGCTAATATTTGTTCACTATTATGCATTGCTATATTTTCTTTGATGCATATAAAAATTTGTGTTACTTCTAGTAACTTTAAATATATGTCTATATGCTTTTATTGTGCATTCTAGATTTAGTTGGCAGTATATACCTCCTGCGCATACATCTTTGTTTCCGTTCAGACTCTGTGGTCTTCCTTGTTGATTTAAATAGAGTTTTTATTTGTGTACCGTTGATTATATCTAATGGTTGCATCTATTTTTATGCTATTTTTTTGCCATAGTGTGGTACTTCATTTTTCTAACTTATGCAAACAAATGCCTGGGACTTTTCTACGATTTCAGTTATACTTCCGATTGCTTCTTTTTTTTTTCCTGTTTATATTTTCTTTTCATAGGAGGTTACTAGGCTAACTGACCTAGTGCCCTTAAAACCTAGCCAAGTACAACCCCTGTTCCCAAGAATATCAAGGTATTAAGAGGAACTTGGTCAACAACTACTGCCCCTGTTCAAGAAGGACACAGGTGAAGCTCCAGGGGTGAATTTGTGGTTCTCCATCCAGTCATCTAAATTATGCTTAAATAGGGTCAGTGAGGCACTCTGCTTTATCTGAATTGGAATTTTATTCTAGAGGAGAGGTAGCCTCCATTTGTGAGACCTGTCTCTCTCCAGCAAGTCCTGTTGATGTCACATATACTAGGTTGAGTTCCCTAAAGTGAGTGCATTTTATACCATTTGATTTATGAATGTGCATTTCCAGGATCTAAGATTGCTTTATGCGCAAAGCAATGGTCACCTTTGAGTAGTCTGTAAGACCGAGAGTATAGTGACAGCAATTTCAGTCTGTCAATGTATGACCTATGCTGAAGACCCTGCATTTTCTTTGTAAGAAACATCTGAGGTCTTTACTAGGCACCTGCAGCAACAGGAAAGTACATACCATAGGTAACTTTGTACTTTATTATTGGCCTGATGAGTGAGGAGTACAGCGGGGTTAGAACATCTCTTGTTTTGGATGCAGTATCGTTACTTATGAGGTGGGTGATGTAAAAAGCCTTTCTTACCACTATGGATATATGTTGGTCAAAGGAAAGGGTGCTGCAACCTGTGCCTAATACTCTCACCAGTGATTGCATGCTTAGGGTGTTATGTGGTAATCTTCAGAGACATTGCCCTTGCTGAAGGAGATGATGCATTTTTTTGCATTGAGTGTTAGCCCATGACTTTGACACCAGTCATTTGTCTAAGTCCCTCATACATCATTTGGGGACTCAGTGACTACACCCAGTCTACAATTATCAGCAAACTTTGTCAGCTATAGTCCTTGTTTTAGCCTGTGCACCCAAGAAGTAGATTCCAAACAGTAGGGGCCCCAGCATAAATCCCTGTGGAGCACCAGTCATTACGGGTCTGCTGGTGGAGTTAGTCATCTGTTTTGACTGTGTGCTTTCTATCGGTGAGCTAGTTTGCAAACCACCTGACTATATATGGGTTGATCTCCAGCTGGGCAAGTTTATCAATGATGCCCAAGTTGGGAATAGTGTCAAAGGGCTTGGCCAGGTCCAGGTAGGCCGTATACATGGTTTTGCCTTTATCCAGGGCTTTGGTGACTGTCACAGAGAAGTCCACCAAGTTCAAGAGGCAGGATCACCCTTTAACAAAGACAAATTGGATCTGGTAGAACATTTGGATGTCTCCTATATCTTTGGTGATAAGGTCCATGATTATTCTTTCCATAGCCTTGCAGATTAGGCTGGTCAGGCTTATAGGTCTATAGTTCCCAGGGTCTGTGGGGCAACTCCTTTATGTAACAGGATGGCGGTTGCTGTTTTCCATTCAGCAGGTAGAAAACCAGTGCTTAGACTGTGGTTAAGAATACCCAGTGGTGCAGCTAGGTCCTGTTTTAATCCATTTAGAATGCAGTCTGGGATATTACTAGGTTATGTAGCAACTATGAGAATCCTTTTTTTAAAACGAGCAATATTCAAACAAGCTGGCCAATGGAAATGCTCAATACTGAGCCTTATACCAACAATCTCAAACAACTCAAGTGGGTTCTTTGCTATACTCTCCTGCCACAAGGCTACAGGGGGGCCTGTTAATGTAAGATGGTTGGTTTTAGTGCTCAGATCATGCCAAACAGTCTGGAGGCGGCAAATCTGAATTTAGCCTATGCTATAAAATACGTAAGTACTAGAAAATGCAAAGTGCAAAAAAACAGCAAACATTTGAAACCGTAAATCAGCAAAACCATTAAAACTGTTAACATTTTTTAAAAGTAGGCAGCATTTCAGTAATACACAGTTTAAAAGTGCAGTACAGTGAATACAAATACTTCTGTAGATTTTAAAGGATACGTTGGATTTCATTTGGACTCTCTAAAGAGATCAGAGAGAGGATACCAATCCTAGAGTAAATCCTGTAAACTGAGCACAGGCCCTTGCAAACATGCCTGATTAGACTAATTTTGTACTATCGAAATTGTCTACGTTTCCATTTTTTATGCTATTTTCTGTTTTTTCTCTCTTTCTTCAAGCATTTAGGTGTAGGTTTATTATTTTATATCGTTTGTGTTGTTTCTTGTGTTTGTGTTATGCAGTTTTTAGAGTGCCTTTTTGTGTTAGTTTTTGCACTGTCTTTAATTTCTTATATTCAGTTTTTTGATGTAGTGTTTTGTAATAATGATTGTGTGGAAGTTGCTCTTAGTTTTCTTAAGGATTCTTATAGTGCCTCTGTGTTGCCGTGTTTTGTTGTTTTGTGCTTCCCTTTCTGTTTCTTCAGTTTCAGTATTTTGTTTTGTAAATATTCTTCTGTGTTTAATTGTATTTTGTGTAAGTTACTTTAGTATTATTTGGAAGTATACTTTACTGTTTTTTTCTGTGCTACTTGTATTTTTACACTTTCGGTCAGATTAATATTCTATAATACAGTATATTTTTTCTGGTTGTTTAACTTGTTCAGAGTATTTGAGGGTGCCTTTGCATTGTTTTATAGGGGCATTTGTCTGAATGAATGTTATGCTGTGATTTATTTTTTTTCTTCTTTATAGTGGTATGTTCTTCTGGGAAATCTGGCTGTTTTTTTTTCTTTACTTTTTTTTTGTTTACTTTTGGTGTTGTGAGTTTGTAGACGTTTTCCATTTTATCCTAAATTTGGTCTATTGTGATGCGTGCTCAGCCTGTTTAACAAATTCACATAAATTTGTGTGTGTCATTATTTTTCTAGATTTATAATGATCATCCCTGTGAACTATGATGTTTGCAGATAACATTGTGATCTGTAGTGAAAGTAGGGAACAGGTGGAGGAGACCCTTGAGAGATGGAGATATGCGAGATGAGGAATGAAGGTCAGCAGGACTAAGACAGAATATATGTGTGTGAATAAGAGGGAGGATAGAGGAATGGTGAGGATGCAAGGAGTAGAGGTGGCGAAGGTGGATGAGTTTAAATACTTGGGATCAATAGTTCAGATTAATGGTGAGTGTGGAAAAGAGGTGAAGAAGAGAGTACAGGCAGGATGGAGTGGGTGGAGAAGTGTGTCAGGAGTGATTTGTGACAGACTAGTACCTGTAAGAGTGAAAAGGAAGGTCTACAAGAGGGTAGTGAGACCAGCTATGTTATATGGGTTGGAGACAGTGGCATTGACAAAAAGGCAGGAGTTAGAGCTGGATGTGGCAGAGTTAAAGATGTTAAGATTTGCACTGGGTGTGACGAGGGTGGACAGGATCAGGAATAAGTATATTAGAGGGTCAGCCCAGGTTGGAAGTTTGGAGACAAAGCCAGTGAGGCAAGATTACATTGGTTTGGACATGTGCTGAGGAGGGATGCTGCGTATATTGGGAAAAAGATGCTAAGGATGAAGCTACCAGGTAACAGGAAAAGAGGAAGGCCTAAGATGAGGTTTATGGATGTGGTGAGAGAGGACATGCAGGTGGTTGGTGTGACAGAGCAAGATGCAGAGGACAGGAAGAAATGGAATCAGATCTGCTGTGGCGACCCCTAATGGGAAAAGCCGAAAGAAGATGATGATTTAAGTAACAGTCTGTTGAGCAATCCTCATTTGCTTATCTTAGCTGTTGTTGCTTCACACATTTCCCTGGAATGACAATTTCATGACAAGTTCAGTATTTTATATTTTACTTCATTTCTAGGAGCCAACATATTTGTTGTCTGTAGTTATTCCAGTAATTGCTTCCTATGACATACATTTTGGATTAACATGCCAGCTGAATAGATGTAAATAATAATTTCTGAGCTGTGCGATAGCCTTTTATAATGTTTTGAACATTTCTAATATAGCAGTGCTGAGAAATGATTTGAGTAGACATAAGGGATTTATTTTAACAGAATGGTAAGCAAAATTTAATGTTGGATAACAGTTGTGGTTCTTTTTATGTTGATGTCAGCATCGGGGTACATCTACATAAATGAAGCCTGTCATAGTATGTTACAAATTTTTTTATGCTGGATTGTATAATGTAGGTTGGAGTCAAAAAGCAGGCAGCATCATCTGGCTTTAGCATTAAAAAAATCACTGTTCAAGTAAAATACCTCACTTACTGCATCTTTTTAAAGAAAGAAAGCAAGGCGTGCTATACCTACCTACAGTCAATGACTGAAAATGATTTAAGCTGTAGATGCAGAATACATTTCCAGTTGTAGTATTGGCTAGTGACTAGGTTTTCTGACTGCTTTTTTGTTGTCTGCATGTTGTATTTCAGTAGATTTGTATTTTAATCTGTTTAATAAAGAGCTTCTTTTTGCTGATATTTTATATATAGTCATAATTCAAAATTAAATCTTGAGATTAATGGGTGTACTAGATGCTACAATTAAATTGTAAGCCTCTTTCGTATGGTACAGGTAGCTTTAGCTGAAGGTGTTGATTGGGTTGAAGTCACTACCACAGTATATTCAGTCAGAAGATATCTCCATCTGTTGTGATAAGAACACTGAGATGTTTTCAGAATTTCATGAGAATTCACCAAACGTGGTATATAAAAGAAGCACGAAT
Organism: Protopterus annectens; assembly: GCF_019279795.1. Lineage (NCBI taxonomy): Eukaryota > Metazoa > Chordata > Ceratodontiformes > Protopteridae > Protopterus > Protopterus annectens. Next base: position 1,109,538,784 of record NC_056748.1, read on the forward strand.
ATGTAAATAGCCCCCCCCCCAAACAAAAAAAAAAAAGGAGAGCTCATCACTAGATCAGTACGTGCAATGTGTGTGTCTGCTAAACTTATCTTCATTAGGTCACTGCAAAGGGAAATTTATTTTCTTTTTCTGATGTTTGGATAGTCTTTAGTTCAGTTTGTTAGTCTATATAGATGTTTGTGGTGTGTTCATTGTTCACAGAAAAACAACTGGTCAAGAAGTAATGGCACAATAAAGTGGTTATTTCCTTGATTTTAGAGTTGTCCCTTCCTGACCAGTTTGTTCTCTTGTGGATTATTAGTTGTGTATCCCACTGAAAATGTCTTGCTATGTTTTCATGGTTCTGTGTTTGCGCATGCACACATGTATGCGCTTGTGTGTATTCATGTATATATTGATCCCTGATATGTTGTTGAATGCCTATTTTATTGAATAACAAATCATGGAATCCAAATGGTTGAAAGCCCATGTAGTTAATGACAGTATGGCTGAAATTCCATTTAATTTAATGTTCCATGACTACACAGTCGTATAATACAAAAACAGAACTATGTAAAAGTCTAAGAAGAAGCTTTACCTGATGCTTGAAGTTACCTCTCTCATATATGTGTTGAACTCCGATATCACGGAAATAAAAATTTCAGCCCTATCTCGACCCCATGTTAACTGTCATCCCTAGATCGCATTTGATGTGTAATTTGGCAATACTGGAGTTTTCACGGACATGAGTCAATAATATGGCCATTTGACTGGGTCAGCTGTGAGTATATAATAGTGTCTATGTACGCACAGCAACTGCTATAACACTGTCTTGCACATCTTTGCAACCATTTTTTCATTCAAACACAAGAATTCTTTTTTATTCCCACAAAAACTTTTTAACCAAATGTTACTGTTCTATAGGTTTGTGTATACGTTCTTGTGTGTGTGTGAGAGAGAGTAATTTTGTAGTGTGTCTTTAAAGTTGACCTCTTTTGCTGACCAATTTGTGTTGACAAAACATAGATGGCCAACAGACAGACTGCTATATTACCGGGGTTAAGGAATATGCCCTTTTCTCATTATTGTGCAACCTCAATGTTATAATATATAATTACCAGGGGGGTGGGGGTGGCATTGTCCAGGTTATACCCAAGCATGTGAAGACTTTTTATTTTTTAAATGTTTTTAGGTATTTCAATGCGTCTAAGTATATCCGTGTATCGATGTACTAAATGAGATCGACGGACCCAAATGTCAGCTTCACTAATGTTGACAACAAAATACTGAAACACACGTGCCAATGCATGCAACACTAAAACAAACAAGAATGTTTGTATGTACATGAAATGTATATTATATTTCATCTATGGACCTGGATATAGTAGTGGTATTAAAACATTCATGTCTGAACATCAAGGGCATAAATATTATATCAACAACTTGCAATGAAACGGAGACCTGCCACTATAGTCACAACAGACGCTGAAATATTTGCCCTTTCTGCACCCTCTCGTATGCAATGAGAACTGATTAGCGTTGCCCTCCCTGCGCCTCCTGTACTAAAATATAGTGGTTGTAGACCTGGAGAAAGGAAATGCATTGTAGTGAATAAAACATTGTTCTCTTACCCTGTCTTCAGCAGTTTCCTGCACATTATAATGTATTCAATCTGCACTTGAAATGTAATAAAACTAAAACCCACTGCCACCAGTGTTCTTGCTTCCTCATCTGAAAACCCTCAAACCACACCCAACACCAAAACTTTAATCCCTTGTGACTCACAGATAAAATCAACCAGAGTACAGTACCATAAATTGTGTAGTGCTATAACAATACCTTCTGCTACAGGAGTATACATAATAATAGGTTGTGCTTCCTAAAAAATGGTTCTGCTTGGGAACCAAAATATAGAAGGGAAAAATTACACTGCACGTGTTTTTGTTTTTTTTTTTCCAGGGGGAAGATCCACTGCATATCCCATTATGGGAGGGTCCATAGTGTCTTTTTCACTCCCTGAACTTGTATACAAACTCCATGGTTGCACCAACTCAAATACAAGAGAAAATGTCCAAAACAATGGAATCACTGATGGGCCACAGTAAGAAATTGTACAGGCAGTGCTTTAGGCTGTTGACACTGTGGGAATTTAACCAATGACATCTGCAGCTTTACTCCTAAAAGCATGTATCCTATTTTAATTGACAGATATTTTGCTTGGCTGTACACTTTACCATCATTACCGGGTTGTAAGATCTTGGTGCCATTGTGTTTAAAAAAAAAAAAAAACCTAGCCAAATGCTTATTTTAAGGTACATCTGGTGTTTATATAGTAAGATACTGTGTAACTATCTGCAGCTACAGCATCAGTAATTTCCATAGTCACATTTAGTGCACACTTGTTACTGTATTCAGAATCATGTAGTATAAAAGGTAAAGCATTAATTTGCACTGTTGTGTTATACAGCTTGAAAGAAAAAGCAAAATTACTATGATTTTATACTGCACTCTAGACTTTGGTATCACTCATTGCTTTGCCACTTGTATGGTAGATTGTACAAGCTCTCTATAGTACAAATAAAAATAATATCCAGTCCCCGGATTCCAGATGCCCATTAAATAAACTAGAGTGAAACACTGAGTACATACAGAAGCTGGTGTTCTGGTAGTTGCATTAGAATTCAGTGCATTAAACAATTAACATGCTGTGCCGTCTCATGGCTTCCTCAGTATGTCAAATACAAGATGCACACCTCCACTCAAATGATATAACATGTGCTACCCTTTACCCATTATCAACAAATGTGTGTGGGGGCTAGCATCTGAAGGCATTCTGTTATGAAAAATTAAGCGTTACTCTTGCTGACCTTCTGCTGTGATTTTAAAGGCCATTAATATGTTTATAATGCAAAGAAGCTGCAATGTATTTTGAAATTTATTTCAGAAGTTAGTGGGGCAGGAGAGAATATTTCACAGATCCTTGTAGTTTTTAGTTATTCAAATTAGAGGAATTATCATAGATTATCAAAAGTAAGCAAACAAAACCCAGCCATGGCCGAGAGATTATCTGAAGATGCTGACATCCTTAATGTTAATGTACATCATCGTCTAAGGCACTTTCATACCTAGTAGAAACATGAGCTACAAAGCATCATAGAAAATTATATTTATATCACATGGGATCATCTATTACTAACTGTTCAATGCTAGAAAACCAGATATAGTGGTCCATGAGAAGACAAAAGTAGCACTGGTCATTGAAATCGCCACACCCAGTAACTACAGTGTCTTGCGTACAGAGAGACACAAAGTAATAAAATATCAGCATTTGCAAGCAGAAATGAGAGCACTGTGGAACAAAAATACCCAGATAGTCCCAATAGTAGTAGGAGCAAAGGGTCTTCTAAAAAAGAATCTACGAGTTGTATTTAGATACGTTACCAATACATGTAACTCCATACAAATTCCAGGAGGAGTCATTACTGGGCACATTGTGGGTGCTACAAAGAGAAATTCTGGCTGACATGATTGAAACACTAACTTATAAATACTAACTTCATGAATTTTAATTGTATGTTGCGTTAGGAATGGGGTCCATTCCCGTCATGGTACTGGAAGCCCAAAAGATCTGGAGAAATTAAAAAGAAAAAAAGGGAATTTGATAATCCAGTTATGATTTTCCTTTATGGATTATGTATAGAACAGTAAATTCTGGTTATGCATTTGACCCTTTGCATCCTTTATATAATTCTTAGCTTTCTTCATGGGTTGGCAAAAATGATTACAAGTAACTTCCTGTTTATTTTTTTTCTGTAACCTATTTTGGTGTATGCCCTTCACTAATCAGCTCTCATTCCATTTGCAGCACTCTAATAATATGTTTAAGCATTGTAGCAATGTCGGTCACTAGTTAAGGAGTTGAAGAAAGGAAGCCAAAAATTCTCTGCAAGCAAAATGCTTGTTTTCTGCTTTCATGTATCACTTTTTCCTGACTTGATCTGCCACAATAAGAACATTTATATTTGCATGGTTGATCCCACTCTGTACTTTAATCATAGTACAGACTAGTACAGAAAAATGCAGATTTGATCACAAATGAGCTGAAATATAACATTGTGGAAGAAAATAAAGCAATATTGACAGTAAAAAGTAAAACATAGCAGTACATATATCATAGAACACTGTGTGCTTGCTTGTGTCTTTTTACAAACTTGTATAGCAGAAGGGGGAGTATGTATAGTCTTTTGTAGAACTGTGTGTGTGTGTGTGGCTGACAATGTGGAAATAAACTGCTGACTGATGATTTTGTGAAATAAGACTTGAGGCTTGTTGAGAAAATTATTTAGTTTACCTTTGTAGGTAAAGTGGGCAGCCACGGTGGTGCAGCGGCCAACATTGCCACCTCACAGCAAGATGTTCTCTGGTTCAATCCTTGGCTGGGGTGCCTTCTGTGCAGAGTCTGCATGTCTTCCCTGTGGTTGTGTGGGTTTCCTCCAGGTGCTCTGGTTACCTCCCACATCCCAAAGACATGCTGTAGGTGGATTGGACACGCTAAACTTGCTCTAGGTGTGAGTGCGTGTGTGTGCCTTCTGTGGAAGTTGGGTGCCGGGCTAGCAACTCAACACCGTAAAACTCCACTGCCAATCATGAGCGGACAGGTGATCTGCTGTGGTGACCCCCTAACCATGAAAAGCCGAAAGAAGAAGACCACCTTTGCAGGTAAAGTCTCATGAACTGCCCATTTATTTGTCTAGCCTTCATAGCAATTTTCCCTGAAATGTACATGCTCAGACTTCAGTCTTTCTGCAACTATACTGGTGAAGGAGCACCCCTTTCACAATACAGCTTTCTATGATCACAACAGATTAACAGACGCAGAGGCAGGAGCCATATTTTTTAATGATGATATACTAGAAGTACTGGGGGCACTGGTGCTTTTTTTAAAATACATTTTCTGCCTTTGAGGTTTAACAGTTAAAGACTTATTACAGGTAAATTACTTTTGAGGAGTACAGTGTAGACGTGCAATGTTTACTGGTGAAGGGATGAATCTAGCTCATTGATGTTTTAGAATAACTACGTAGAATATTTTTTGTTAAGATCATGGTATTCCACTAAATATCTTTCATGATTTTTCCCAAAGAGTTTTGTCAGACTTTGAATCCCCATTGAATTAATATTAAGCATTTCTCACTGGAATGTTGACTTAACTGTCTATATCTTCAAAAGAAATCAAGTTTATAAACCTTTTTCATATTTCTAGCCTTTCGAACTTACATTGTGTATATTTTGTAGTACAGGCAATGTTTATTATGTAGCATGTCTGCCTAATACGGTTACTTATGTTTGGCTTGAATGATAAATCATTATTGTTAGCTGAAGTCATATGCAGTTACTTGTGGAAAGTAATCATCCTTGACTGCTTTGTAGCTAGCCTTGTAACCTTTCCAGATGCCTGAGTTTGGTCATTATGTGAAACAAAATACTTCAGGACAAGTCCATACCAACAGCCAACGCAAAAGACTTAGCACTTTATTACCAATTAAAGAGTTTCCGTTTTAGAACTTGTGTTCTTTTTGTCGTTGTATTGTGCTACTTGCTAGACCGTATCCTAGTTAAGTGCAGTATGTATATGAAGTTTGTTAAATTCTCAGGTCATTAGTTTTTTTTTTTTTTTTTTTTTTCCACACAACATATTTGCCTAAAAGTTATTTTCAGGAAGGTTGTATTAAAGCTAGTAGTGTTTTACTTTAATGCACTGTTTCAAGACTGTAACATACTTTTAAACAGAGCTTTCGTTTTTTCTGTCCATTTAAAAGTAGTGACAATTAACTGAAAACATATTTTTTGTGAAGAAATTGTGTTCATTTTTACCTTTTCAGGGCTGGCATTGTCTGAAGGTGCTTTTTACAGTTTTTCTGTCTAAAAAGGGTTAGTTGTGTGGACTGCTAGTTTTACTGGCATTTGCTGCATGTCTTCCATGTGAAAGAAGCACCATTTTTGGCTTGCTCATGGAACAGGCTACCCATCCCATGGTCTGTCCTTCTAGTTACAAAATGAAAAAGTTAAGCAAACAGCCTTTACCACCACCACAGGCTAGCAATTTGCATTAGCCACAGGAGAGTGACTCTGCTTTGGCCATTTGTTGTACCTCAGACCACTCATCTTTTATCACGGATCCCACTGATGTAGCACCTACAGCCACTATGAACCAGGGCTTGGCCACATCCTCTGTGATTGTTGGAGTCTGCTCAGTGGTCCAGGGAGAGAGACTCTTGTCAGTCCTGGGAGATGGAACAAGGATGTTTTCCCTGTTGTACCAGAATGATGTGTCCATTCCTGGGGAAGCAGCTGCTGCCATTAGTGACATGCTTGGCACCATTTTTCCCTGTCAAAAAGTAGAAAAAATGGAACACTAAGGACATCTCTATTTCTCCTCAAATTTCTTTAGACAGGAGTAATTTACTGGATCTGGCTCAGGGTTAAATTAAGGTTATTGAACCTTCTTGTTAAGTAGCATCTGGTAAAAGAAAGGAGGATTTCTCATTTCCTGAAGAGATTCATGATCCTGAATCTGAACAGGAAGATGCAGGGACAGATTCAGTTTTTTTACCTCAGATTTCTGATTCGGGCTCAAAGGAGAGCTCAGTTTCTGATTCTCCATGTGTGTGTGTTGCTTTCTCTGCTCAAGCAACAGTGACCTCCAAAGCAGAAATGCAAACAACCTCCACCCCTCAACAACCCAAATGAGACACAGCCCACAGAATCAGTGTGCCAATAAACCATAGCCCATAAGGCAAACCAACGTACCAAACACACTAGTCATAAGTGACTCTATAGTCAGGCACACTGATGTCCCACTCACCAGGCTAAACAAGGAGAAGGTTACTGTCAGCTGCCTGTTGGGTGCCAGGATCCGCCACATAACCCATGCACTCAGTTCACTCCACAACAAGTAGAAATATGATGGTCATTGTCCATGTTGGTGTGAACAACCTGAGACGTACCTCCCTGGACTACATGAAAAGAGACATGGAAGAGCTCTCCGATCTTGTAGCCCAGGCAGGAATGACCCTAAGCTTCTGGTGTCATTCTAAGGGTATCTGGTCTGCCTGGGACAACATGGTTGACAGACCACAATGCTTTGTCAGAGATGGCCTGCACCTGTTGCCCCTGGGATTCCGGATACTGGCTAAGACTCTTGCCTCCCCTGTAGTGCCTTTTTTAGGCAAGGTTCAAATGACAAATTCACCACCATAACAAGAACAGACAAGCAAAAACTGAGGGTAATGCTACTCAATGCTAGAAGTCTAAATCTCACAATGCACTCACTTGAGGCACTCCTTAAAATGGAGAATATCGATATCTGTGCAGTGACTGAGACCTGGTTCAAGGCTCTAGAGAACACCCCTGCATTACCAGGCTATAACTCATACCAGACTTTTCGGCCATCTAACCTGGAGCAGAACACCAAAGGCGGAGGTGTGTCCATATTCAATAAGAATATCCACACCTCCAGGTTAGTTGTGCAGCATAATGCATCCGAGGTTATCCAAGTGCAACTAACTCTGGGCAAAACTGCAATCCAAATTGTAGCTTGCTACAGATCCCCCACAGTGCCCCAGGATTCTCACTCCTCTTTTCTTGATGTACTGGAAAATATTGGGGTTCAGCCAAACACCCTAATAATGGGCAATTTCAACTACCCCACCATTAACTGGGAAAACTACTCATGTACCAACTCCTTCGCTCAACGCTTTCTATAATTCATAAATTCCAATGCCCTGGATCAACTTATCCACCCCCCCCCACCAGGGGAAACCATGTTCTAGACCTAGTCATTACCAACATGAGTGACTGGTGTTCCACACCTGAAGTCAACTCCTTGTTGGTCAGATCTGACCATAAGCTAATCAGCCTAGATATCTGCATCTCGCCCCCACCCACTATTAAGGAAGCTAAGGTAAACATTTTCTCCAAAGCCAACTTCATGCTTCTTAAGACAGAAGTAGCGAACTTCATGACACCCATGCAGATAGACAATACAGTTACAACTGCTGAATCCTACACAAATGCACTCTATAAGCACTTAAACGAGTGCATGGATTGTGCTATCCCAAACAGAGCCAAGACGCTATCCTCCAAAAAAAGGAAGCCAATCTGGTGGTCTCCTGCCATAAACTGTACAACAGAAGGAAGAAATTGTTGCAAAAGAGAATAAAATCCCATGAGTGGAGGAGCTCCCTAGTCAGCCTCAGTAAGAAGCTGTGATCCCTTATAAGATCTTCCAAAGCTAGCTACGAAAACAAAATCGCCTCCGATTCTAAGGGCAACCGCATAGCATTCTATAGCTATTTCAAGAATCTCAATGGCACACCCAGATTTGCTCTGAGTTGTAGCACAACGGCACAAAAATTACAAAACCAGCTATTATTGCCAACATCCTGGCAGATGGGTTCAGTGCAAACTTTACTCCCCTCTCACCCACTAAAGTGCGAAGAATGCAGAGTCCCTGTAATCACATATATAGGTTCATAGGTTCATAGTTTAGTACTAAGCTAACTGCCCTTGCGAGCCATTTTAAGCCTAGCCAATTATCCCTTGTGAGACTCGAACCCTGCACCTTGTGTTTGTAAGGCAAACACCTTAACCATTAAGCCACCCTCCCCACCCCGGGTATATGCAGGTAAAAGCTGCACTGTCTAAAAAACAGCATCCATGGGACCGAACATCCCAGGCTGTGTTTTACATGAACTTCAAAATGAACCTGCTCCCCACCTAAGCAACATGTTCAATCATAGTCTCACATCAGGCTTTGTGCCTACTGAATGGCTCACAGCAACAGTTATCCCACTCCACAAAGGGGGAGCCACCAATACTGATTCTGGGAACTATCGCCCTATTAACCTGACGAGCCTGGACTGCAAGGCCATGGAATGTATCATCATGGAATTCCTAAAGAAAGACCTTGGTAACCTCCAAATGCTGGACCCCACCCAGTTTGGGTTTATGAAAGTTAGATCTTTCCTTCTGAACCTGATGGTCTTCTTTGAGGCAGTCACCAAAGCTGTAGACGAGGGTAAGGTGGTTCACGCAGCCTATCTTGACCTTGCCAAGGCTTTCAACACCATCCCCCATTCTGGAATTATAGCTGAACTCGCTAAACTCGCTAGACTAGGTATAAATCCCTACGTCACAAGATGGGTTGCCAAGAACCCACACTGTAAAAGTTGCAGATTCCAAATCTGACATCAAACCACTGACAAGTGGAGTACCACATGGTTCAGTCCTGGGGACCTCTCCTGTTCGCCTGTACTTCAGCGAAGTAGATACCAAACAAAGAAGGCCTCTGGCTAACGAAGTTCACAGATGAGTCCCCAAATAATGTGGACATCCTACAGAAGGTCCTCACTGAGACAGATGCCTGGTGTCAGAGGCATGGCCTCAAGCTCGATGCCAAAAAGTGCATTGTCATCCCCTTTGGTAAAAATTCTGTACCCATGAACTACCACATAAACGGCAGTCTACTTAACAACGGATGTGTGATAAGAGACCTTGGGACCCAGGTGGACAGTAGCCTCTCCTTTGATAATCATATCACCACAGTAGTCAGGAAACCCTTCTATGTGGCACACCTCACAAAAGGGTTCTCATCCAGGAAAAAAGAGGTCATTGTTCCCCTCTACTCTGCACTCATTAGTCCCATTATAGAGTACAATGCCCCTTTTGGAATGTACCTCGCAAGACCTCTGCAGCAGCTAGAAAGGCCACAGAAGAACCTCACAAAGAGGATTACTAGCCTCAAACAGATGCCCTACACTGACTATCTCAAAAAACTCCAGCTTTACTCTGTAGCATATCGCCTACTCCGAGGAGATCTCTGCCTAACATATAAAGCTGTGTTAAACCCAGAGCTGTTGGAAATGCTACACCTAAAGAAATCCCAATCCCTCAGAGCTACAACCTCTAGGGACCTAAACCTTGTCACCACAATAAACAGGACATGCTGGAGGGATAGATTCCTGTCCCAGAGACTTCCTATACTATGGAACAAAGCTACCCATCTATGTCAAAGAAAGATCCTCATTAGCACTCTTCAAGAAAAATCTTGATGATTGGATGGGAAATAGGAAATACACCCCGGGGATCACTTCTGTGGCTCAGCTTGACAGGGGCACAGGAAATTAACTTTATTGGGTGGCGTAAACCAGGGAACCTTGTTGACTAGGCTTACTTAGGCCCTTGGACTAATAGCCTAGTACCTACCTATGAGACTATTACTAGAATGTGCTAGTGTTTTCAGTGGAAGAACACTGAGATGTCTCAATACCTTAGAAAATACTATGAGTTTTGTAGAAGGATTTTTCACAACATGCTGTGGTGGTGCTGCGGTAGCGTTGTCGCCTCACAGTTAGACGTTGCCCGTTTGATTCTCAGTTAGAGCATCTTCTGTGTTGACAACATGTGTGAATGAGCATTCCTTCGTTGAAGGTTGTGCGTTAGGCCCAGCACGCCAGCATGTAAAACTCTACTGCCAATCATTAGCGGACCGGAGTTCCGCTGTGGCGACCGCTAACCGGGAAAAGCCGAAAGACGAAGATACCCATTCCTCCTTTTCTGTCAGCTTTAGGGGATGTATGTATTACTGCCTGCAATCTTTCTGATGGTTAGCCAGCTGTCCATAAAAAAGCAGATAGGATGTATAAAATTGTCTTTTAAATGTTTGTACACTATTCCCATTCCCAAACCGTACCCAGCAGTTAAAGGTTAGTTGATCCCACTGCTGCTAAGTAGTTAATTCAATCCTACTCTTTCTTAATAAGGATGAGAAGATTTATAGGTATGTGAAAACATGTATACTTCTGCAACTTTGATTTTCAGAATATTTCATTATCAATTTCTTATGTTAAACCTTATTCTGACAAATTGTGAATATACAAGGAATGGTTTATCTGCATTTTCTTCTTGTGAGTTAAAATCTAGTTCAAGTAATTTAGCTTCTGCTTTTGCACAGGTTACCACTCATTGTTTTCAGTGTGTTTGACTCTGTTGATGCTCCTTCAAGGGCTATGGCCATTGGTACTCTTTTATGAAGCTTTTCTCAGAATGTTCTTGAAAAATTAATTTACAAAGGGGCTGCTGTGCTGTACTGGAACCAAAGTCTTTTAAGGCACACGGTTTTGTTTGACTGTTTACTGCTGAATTAGAGTCTGGTTATAACACAGAGTTTTGCATGACTATATTTGCAGTCTATTTAAAACACAGAGCCTTGCAAACTGCAACAATGAAAAAATATACTTTGCAGCACAATACTATTTTGCTGTAAGCACAGTTACTAATAACTTATTTTTATAACAAACGACACATGCTACTGCAACAACTTGTAGTTTTGATGTATAAAGTTTTACTTTATGGTCAGCATGGATGATTATTTTTTTATACAATACCTTAAGACAAGTGTGTTCCTGCCAACACCTTTAACACAGCTAAATGTTTACAGTCTACTTATACTGTTTATATGCACTTCAGATCCTGGAGGGTTTTTTTTGGTAATTTTTTGAGGCTTTATACAAAAACATCTGTTTTGCTAATGCTTTACTTTTTAGACTTTGTTTTTTAAAAAAAATGCTTTGTGATAAAGCACGTGCAAGTAGCGTTTTTTTCTGTTGACTATGTCCATATATTTGTGAAAAATTGTTAAACTTTTTTCATATTGTGACAAACATGTTTTTTAAGAAAACATTTTGTAAAAAAACACGTACTCCTAATTTTATAAAGAGCCATGTCCATTTATCTGTCAATTTCTTTGCTGATAATGTAAAAACATATTTAAAAAAAACAGCTTGTAAGAGAGCATGGATTGCTGATTTTATAAAAAGCAAGTCTATTAATAAAAACAGTCAGCTATGTCACATAGTATAAATGCTCACTACATATTGCTAAGCTTTATTTTTACATTTACACAAGCTTTATTGTATGCCTCATTTATCTTGCATTTTTATAGCAAAATTAATTTAGCCTTTATTTATTGTTTAGCACACTATAACCGTTCCAGATGATAAAAATGAGATTTTAAATTCTGCCTTGGATAGCGATTTAGTGTTTGGCCCCTTTGCTGCAGAGGTGATCAAAAAGTGTGGTGAAAAGAACATGCTAATCCAGAGAATCTTTCAACTGCCCTTTTCTAAATTATCAAAGGGATTTTCTTTCACCTATTCCATTCTTGACCGAAAACAGAATAAACAGTGGACTTCCAAGATGGCTGCAGACTGATTAACAGCTTAACTTAAGCTCTCCCAGTGTGAAAACAGAAACCTGAAAAACTGCAGGCAGCAGTATTATCAACTTTAGTACAATTAAGTTACTGACTAGCAAGTACACTGCCTGGATGACTGCAAAGAATTAACTGAGAGAGCCTGAAAGAAAATCGGATAGAAAAGGTTAAGTTAAAACCCTGACTAGGAACAGTCATGCAGCTGTTATGCAAAACGTAGTTGAAGCTCCAGCATTGGTGCAAGACATGACTTTCAGTAATGGAGAGGAAAAATAAGTCAAATGTGCTCAAAGCTGATTAGAGTAAGTGAAACACTGTCAACTCAAATAAGAAAAGGCTGTAAAAATGGAAGAAGTGTGAAACCAATATTCAAATAAGCTGATAAAATTTCAAAAAGCAGAGGAGGAAATGAAGAATAAGCTGTGTGACTGTGGGACTCAAGAAGAGATTTTTCAAAAAGTGGTAGACTTGGAGGACAGAACACATACCGAAAATGAGATTTTCTGCTGTACCAGAGAAACTAGAAGGAACAGATGGTATTAATTTTATGATGGCACAAGTAAGCAATTACACTGATAGTCCACAGCAGGAACTAGTACTTGAAAGGGCGCACTGGTTGTATACTACAAATATGGCCAAGAGAAAGTGGTCAAGACCTTTTATTGCTAAAGATGCAAACCTACCAACAAAAATAGTTGACCTGACAAAACTGTGGCAAAAGGGCAAAGTATTAAACATTGAAGACAGTAGAGTAATTTTTGGGGAAAAAGAGACATTTATTCCAGTAGTCTGGGAATGCCAAGAGGCAGGTATAAGATTCAACTGCTGTACCCTGCTGACTTTAGAATTTTATTTCCTTGAGGATCATAGTAATTTTTTTGATACAAAACAGGCTAAAGAGGAAATGAGTACGTTTGTCCAACAAACAAAAATGAGCCATGAAGCAGAACTGGACTCTGCTTCTCATTCTTCTGATTATTAATAAAGCACATGGAGAGACTTTGCCATGAAACCTTTTCCACTATTTCAAGGGAAAATGCTTGTGAGAGAGAGAATCATAGGAGTTGACCAGAAGAATTGGGAGCATCTTGGCTTTGAACCTGAATCTGGACTTGGGAGATTGAGATGAACAGAAAGAAAGTCAGTGACAAGGAAATTAGTGAATAAATCTGAGACTGCAAAACATCAGTAGCACTTGTGAAATGTGGCTGTACAAGAATAAATGAAAAAGTTGACTTTTGTTGACTTTGTTAAACTTGTGAGGAGCTGAAAAGCATTTGTCTCACTTCATGTCATTAATGTTTGGAAGGACTCTGGGAGGGGAAGAGGAAATGAAACAGTAACTGCAAGTAAAACAATTTCTTAATGGTATTTTTTTGAAACTTTTTGCAATATAAGTTGCATATTTTCTAGTGAAGTATTTTAGTTTTTGTATGTGATAGTTATTAAAGAAAACAAATGCATTTTTTATTCCTCTTTCTTTTTTTGGTATTAAGAAATGTAGGCATTACAGTGCAAAAGAGAAGAAAAGCTAGACAAAAGCATGTTTAAGTTAATAGACTGTAATTTTGAGATCTTATGGAGGAAGATGTGATTTAAAAGTAAACCGATCATATTACATATAGAGCTGTTATATTTTCTCTTACTTTTGCATAGGTAAATGTCTGGATTAAGACCTGTGGCTTAATCTATTAATAGGTTTTAAGTAAAAACATGTAAATGCAAGAACAGTGATAATGAAATTTGTTTCCATTAGCAATAAATGTTTCAGCTCGTCTTTCAGGTTGTAAAAGAGGAATACATAGTTTTCTTCTTTTTTTTTTTTTTTTTTTCTTTCTTTTTCATGGAGATAAGATGCTGACAGGGCAATCAAAGACATAACAGGTTTAAAGCTGAAAGTATGCAAGTAGTTTTCACATCTGGGGAGAGGGGAATAAATACACTAATTGGTGTCTATTCTTTTTTACATAAGGAGGACAGGCAACATGCATTTTAGCATGCTAAGTAGTGCCTGTGGTAGCAGTTGTCGTTTGGCACAAGGTATCCTTGTTATGAGGGTTTAGCTTCATAATTTGATGCTGTACATAGTTATTTGTGTTTGTATTTCATTAACATGTTCTGAGGGGTCTATTTTGTTTGAGGGGTTTTATTAAAAGAAAAAGTTTTATAAAATATGACATAGGTTTCAGTGTTGAGAAAAACTGTATGAATGATTAACCTGCCAAACATTATTGGATGCATGAATCACAAAAGCGGAAATTAGACTTTTTAAAAAGCTGCCATATATAATAGGTGGAAATAATGACTTGTTCGTATTATGGCATCACTTTCCATAGCTTGTAATGTGAATAGTATTACAGGTGTAGACAAAAAAGAAAGAATAATTGTATTAAGAAATGCAGAATGCAAATAGTGCTGCAGGAGACAAGTTTAGAAAGATCTGAGCATGTGAGTTTGATAAAGAATTTCAGGATGGATGGATATTCTGCAGATTATCAGGGGAAAGGAAAAGAGGAGTATGTATATTGCTAGAGGAGCTTCAGTAGTGATAGAAGAGGGAATAAATAATGTCAGATTTGTAGTAGTAAGGGGCTACTATGGCAAGTAATGAGGATTATGCTGGCATGTATTTATATTCTGCGTAAAACCATTATTTTGGAGCCTAAAACATTTGAGAGAAATCAGCTTTCAGCAGGGAATTTTGCTTATAGGTGGGGACTAAAATTTTATTTGCAACAGTAAGGATGCATCTGATGGGCATAGAAGGGGAAACCTAACAAAAGAGGTTAGACTTATGAAGAAATTTATGAAAATGTTTGGTATGAAAGATCCAAATTCAATAGGAGGAACTCAGAGAATTTACATATTATTCCCAAGGTGCAATAACTGGGCTATACTTGATAGAAATTATATTTCACAAGAACATGGCGATCTAATTGGGAACTTTGATACACATTCAATAACCCTTTCAAATTATTTGCTAATATTACTAAGGTAAGAAGCCAGGGTACTGAAGTAAAGATGAGACACTGGTAATTCCTCAACTACCTGTTAAAAAGAGAGGAATTTAAGGGATGGGTAGTAGAAACTGTTTGGGAGTTATTAGGGAAGGTAGAAAGTACCCCAGCTTTGTATAGTGAGTGGGGTAAATTGAAAATTAAGTTTAGACGTACAGTAAAAATAAAAGAAAAATATATGGTTTAGAAGTAATAGGAATTGTTTAGAATGGCTTTAAAATATTACAAAAAAAAGGGGAATCTGACAGAACAAGGGCAGGAAGCATTTGCAGAGGGCTGAAGGGAAAATAACAGACTATCTGGATATTCTGTATAAGTTTAAAAAGATTGCTGTTAAACAACTGTTTGAGAAACTCTAGAGCACAAGGACTTTTGGTACAACATAAGCGACAGAAAGTAGAAAGGGTTGTTATCCAAATTTAGGGAGCGTGTAACAAGAAAAATAACCAGTGATCTTACAGGTATTAGACACATTTTTGGAAATTTTATGAAAATTTGTATAAAGCAGAGAAGTGAAGAAATCAAGAAAAAGCACAAATGGAATTATTTATGGAAGACTTAAATACGCCAAGTCTAGAGGTAGACAAGGCTCAATAACTAACGAGATAGGAGTTAAGACAAAAATGGTCATGTATAACTAATCTACAGGTAAGTCTCCAGGAACAAACGGTATTCTGGTGGAAGTTAAAGAAGAAAATTATAAAAATCTTGAAAGTTTTGTTTACCATCTTTAGGTATTACAAAACCACAGCTTTTTTCCAGGATGTTGATGCCTCCCCCCCCTTTTAAACTGCTGTTAAAGAGTCATCTGATCTAGCTTTGTATAGGCCCGTCTCATTTATAAACCATGGTTATAAAACGTTTATCTATAACTGCTAAAATAATGGCAACGGTGATGCCAAATTTAAAAGATATGGTCCAAAGTGGTATTGTATAGAGGAGGCAAACATTTGACAACTTTAGTCTAACAGTGCTGATCCAAAAGAAAACAACATGTGATGCAAATAAAGCATCTGACAGAGTAGGCTGGAATTAGTAGGGCAATTTAAGCATGTGGATTTTGTGATACAAAAATAATGTTAATTAGAAGGATATATGGGGAATCAGAGGCAAAAATCGAAGTGTGGGAGGTTCCTCTCTGATATGTTGTGTCTGGACAGAGGAACCAGGCAGGGGCATCCTCTTCCCTTTGTTATTTGTATTGTATCTAGAACCACTAGCAAAGAAAATAAGGGCCTCAGAAATTCAAGGATATCATTTGTATGGTGTTCAAGAAATGTTGGTGCCAGATGGAACCAGCAAAGGACAGCTGTGTGTTATGGAATATTCTGAGACCTTTTTTTTTGGTATAAAATTAATGAAGATGAAACAAAGGCTATAACTGTAAACTATGTAACCACACATGAATTTGTGCAGTGCCCATATTTATTAGAACATAATAAAATGAAATATTTGGGCATATACATTAAAAAGGATTTGGTTATGGCAGCTAAGGACATGTAGGAAGAGACTAAGTAAAAAATAACACCAACTGAAAGCTCCTGCCTATGGCTATGGCTAGCAAGATACAAGCAGTAAAAATGTTTCTAGACACTTTAGTTTTATACAACAGGTCAGGCTTATTTTTGTCATAGGAAAAGTTGTAGACAACAATTTAATAGAGTTTGAGTTTGTTTGGGAGGGGAAGAGGGCAAAAGCCAAGTGGGATAAATTGATCCAACAGAACAATGAGGTTAGGATTACCTTATTTGGAGGGATATTTCAGAGCTGCACAGTTAAGGCTGTTGTATACAATACAAGCAGAAACTACAATTCAAAATGGAAAGGGATGATGAAGCGGGGGGAGGAGGGAGTTCAAAAAATTAGGAAAGACTGAGATTTTTGATGCAGATCCTCTGAGAATAACAGTCGTACAGAATATTACATTTGTAAAGTAGCAGAAAGTATATTAAAAAGTAAGCCAACATGGGAATGAATAATAGAGATTCTGCCAATAGGGATAACTGCAATTAGAGATGCAGAGAATAGACAAGAGGGGCTGGCATTTACTGGAGGAATCTCGCATAGGAACCGAGGTATTGGGGACAAATAATTAGAAAAGGTAAGATAATAGAATGAGAAGAGACTATTGTATTGCAGGCTAGTGATTGCTATCTCTAGCAGGGATTGATATCAGAATATAGACAAAGGGAAAGGGGAATCCTAAATGAAACACCTGCTCTGATGGAGTTCTGAATTGAATCTATAAGAGAAGCTGATGTTAAAAACAAATAATTAATAGTGCATATAAAATAGTACACGGTAACTATGGCAATCAATCAGAAGAGGTCAGAAAAGATTGGGAAGAGAGGTTAGATGTGCAGTTCACTAAGAAACAATTGGAGGATATATCTATGGCTCCCAAATATGCAACAAAAAGTCTGGACAATTTAGGATTTTTGCCTGGAAGTGTTTGCATAGATGCATTTATACACCAAGCAGACTCCAAAGTATTTTTCTTCAGGTAGATGGCAAATGTTGAAAGTGTTATGGGGAAGAAAGAGCTAGGTAACCGGGGACATATGTTTTGTGTGTGTAATGGGTTAGCAGACTTCCCTACAGAGTACTCTGTCAGTAGTACTGGGTGAGCAAATGAGTGTAACTTAGGAAATTATTTTTTGAGCTTGGATACAGAATCTGAATTGGCTAGACACAATATGGCATTACGTTTAATTATTGTGGCTAACAAAAAAGGATTTACTAGAAATTGGAAATTAAAATCTAAATCAAGTATCTTCAAGTAGTGAATATTGTAATTACAGTAAAAGAAGAGGAACTGGGATCTTTAGAAAACGGTAGGAGTAAATTACATAGATAACATGGAAATTGTCCAAACAGTACATGCAGAAAAATGTTTTTGAGGAGGAATGAGGTTTAAGTGAAGGCAGCAACTGAATAATTTATGTAGTGTTGCTTAGATTATACATCACATTGTTATATATTTTTTAATATTTGTAATTGTGAACTTGTTAATATGACTTTAATATGACTTTTATACACGTGTGATAATTCAATATTTTTTTATCAATAAAAACAGTCCCAACAGAATTCAGGTAAACAGATGTTTAAGAAGGAATGGCAAGAGAGGTGTTTAACCTCCCAAAACCAAGGACAGTCTGATATGTCTGACTGTTCAAAAGACCTTGTGACCCGACCCACTCCCATTATGGCCCCTTTTGCCCCAGAAAGTCTTTATCTCCATTTTCCTATTTGGCAACAGATTGCTTCAGACAAATATGTTCTCAGTATCCCTCATCAAGATTGCAGACTGCAGTTTTAGGAAATTCCTCCTTCCCAGGTGTGTGTGTGTGTGTGTGTGTGGGGGGGGGGGTCATTCCTTATCCTACAGATCAGACTCTTCTATCACATGCTGTCCCAAGGCCTGATACTACCAGTTCCTCCTTCCCATGTGGGGAGGGTTTTTTATTCAAAGATGCTCCTGGTGCCAAAGAAAGTGCTTGGAGACCAGCCCTGGATGTTTCTTTCCTAAACTTTTGTTGTAGTGCTCCCAATTCAAAATAGTCAGAACAATTACTCATACGTCAAGAAGCCTTTCTGTACATCATACTAAATGAATTGATTACATAATATTCAAATTAGTAAAATTTCCTCAGAGTGCCAGCATAAACAGCTACTATGTTGTAAAACCTGCTAGTAAAAACAAGTAACAGTTGCAAAGAAATAATTTACAACAATACGCAGTGCGCTTGAAAGATTACTGCAGCTATGCTTAAAAACATTTTTTTCAGTTTTTTATATAATACTCTTAACTAAAATTTTTTTCCATAACCTATGTGACACGCATCAAATGCGTACCAATGCATAATTGCCCAAAATAATATCCAGCTCTGAGTTTTAGTATGCTGGAAATTGAAACATTTTCATTTAAAAACTGAAAAAATGTTTTTAATCGTAGCTGCAGTAATCTTTCAAGTACACTGCGTATTGTAAATTATTTCTTTGTCTCGGCTGCAGTGCGGGGAGTGCCTTCTGTGTGTGGAGTCTGCATGTCCTCCCCGCAGTTTGATGGGCGTTCAAAAGACATGCGTAAATGGGTGTGCCTTCACTGAAGGTTGAACGTTGAGCTGGCACCTCGGCATTCGTGAAAATCTACTGTCAGTCAATAGCGGACCGGAGTTCTGCTGTGGTGACCCCTAACCGGGAAAAGCCAAAAGACAACAACTGTTACTTTATGCTAGCACTCTAAGGAAATTTTACTAATTTGAATATTTTGTAATCAATTAATTTAGTATGATGTATAAAAAAGCTTCTTGACTCTTAAGCGTTTTCCCACCAGTGTGACTGTTCTTGGTTTCTGGTTTGATTTTGTTAATTCAAAATAGTCACTTAACAGCCTGTTACCTCTTTTTCTTCCAAGTTTCATGGTAATTCTATACTTATAAGATGCTTATCTTCGCATCCTATTCATCCAGTCTTCAGAAGTTTCTTAGTTTTTTTATGTTTGATCACCTTTTCAGTTCTCTACTTTAACCTTTGGCCTATCCATTGCACCAACATTGTTCACAAAGTGCCTAGGTCCAGTTATAGTTCATTTTCCATATTTAGATCACTTTATCTTTGCAGAGTCTGTTTCACGGTGTCAGGAATCTTTCTCTTGGGTGAGAGATCTCTGGGATTCCAAGAGAAACAGTCAAGTCTTCCTAGACTCCCTCACACAGAATCGTGTTCCTGCGATGTCAACTAGACACCTCAATTCAAAGACCTTTTCTACCACAGGAAAAAATAGGTCCTAATGTAAATCTGTTTCCAAGGTTTTCTGCTTAGGTTTTCATTCACTCTGAGGGGAATAGCTCAGAATGTTGGGTCTCATGGCACCTACGACACTCATGATGCACCTGGCAAGACTCCACATGGGAAGGACAAAGTGCTGTCTAATATTTTGTTCCCAGCATCAACACCCTTCTTCTTTTCAACTCTCAGTGGTGGGGTTTGTCAGAAGAGAAATCTTTTGATGTAGTCAGCAGATATCCTTAAATTCAAGTCTCGCCTTCTACCTCTGTACTCCAAAGCACTCACTCACCACAGATGCTTCGGACTTTGCTTGGTGAGCAGTTTGAGGATGGATATAAATGCATGAGTGTGGGACACCAGGGACAAATGCAGTCACATAAATATGCAGGAGATGGTTGCCCTAATCAAGATACTCAACTCTGTGGAGATGCTTGCCCTAGTCAAAGTACTCAACTGTATGAACCATCTTTGGTCTCTAGGACCTCTTCAAAGTGATTTCAGAAAAGTACAACAGTCTTATGATATATCATGAAGGAAGGGGTAACTAGGTTGTACCCCCTTGTAGACTAGCTGTGTTAGCTTGGGATAAAACTTCACAGCACAGTCTCACTCTGCAGGTATTCTACATTCCATCAGAGCAAACAAGATAAGCAAGACAAGGCAGACCCTCCCAAGTGGAAGCTAGAGCAGGGGGTTCCAACTGACCCATCTGTGGGGATTTCCTCAAGTAGACCTTTAGGCCTCCTTTTGAACAATCCTCTCCCAAGACTCTGTTCCAGGACTGTATGCAAGAAGCCTGTAAGACAGATGCCTTTTCTTTTCTTTGGACAGCAATGTTCCTGTATGCTTCCCCACCCAATCCACTAATATCCATGGTACTTCTGAAGATTCAGAAGGAATCTCACAAGACCACTGTGATCACTCCCTTCTGGCCTAGGTAACTGTGGTTCTTCCTTCTTTTGGAAATGGCCAGCTGCAATTGCCACAAACTTCCTCACAGAGTGGATCTACTCACACATGTACAGAAGTGTTTGATGCACTCTGACATCAAAATTGGCTGCCTGTACGGGAAGGTCTTAATTCCTTTTAGGCACCTGTTTACCGAGGTGTGCAGCAGATGCTAATGTAGGCAAGAAAGCCTGCTACTAGGAAATCATACATTAGCAAATGGAAATGGTTTTCTAGTTCATGCCAACAACATACCCAGCACCCATTCAGGGCTAGTCATTCTGTGATTTTACAATATTTGTGTGAATTACTATCCTATGGCCTGCCTTATTCCACTTTTAAGGTTCATTTATCAGCTGATTCACCATGTCTGACCATAGATCCTCCTCTTTCAAAACAGTCTCCTGTCAAAGTATTCTTGAAAGGGGTTTTGCATAAGAGGCTGCCAAGTAAAGCAGTGGCCCCTCCTTGGGATCTTAATTTTGTGTTGGAGAAGCTAACAGTTGCTTCATTTTAACCAGCTAATCTAGTTGACCTGAGGTTCTTAATATAGTTTTAGTAATCCGTCTGACCTCTGCAAGAAGGGTATTAGAGTTGCAAGCTTTTATGGTTAGTCGACCCTACCTCATTTTCCATAGGGACAAGGTTTCTTTGAGCACTAATCCATCTTTTATGCCCAAAGTGATATCTAGGTAAAGCCAAACTCTCCATCTCTCCATTTTCTTTATTGATTTTAAAACGGAGGAAGAAAAGATGCTCGATATCTTGGATGTCCACAGACAACTTGGGAAGTATCTTGACAGAACCGTATCTCTCCGATCTTTGCATCATTTGTTTATTTCTTACAAAGGTAAGAAGAAGGGAAAACCTGTGTCAAAACAGACCATTTCCAAATGATTGCCTAAGGCCAACATAACAAATCTATTCAGGCAAAGTCCTCTCTAGCAGGGCCTTGTCTTCAGCTATTGCTTTTTGGAAAGTGTTGGATTCTAGAAATATTCTAGAAGCTACTACTGGTCCTCTGTACATACTTTTACAAAGCACCGTGAGCGTGATTCCATCTCTGGGTCCAGATCAAGTTTTGCTAATATCATTCTCATGGGGCTCCTGGACTCTTCTCCTTCCACCTCTCAAATGTAGTTAGCTATGTTAATCTACCGTTATAGTGAGGGCTTACCACAGCAGTGATCGATGTGGTAAACACAATACAGTTTGTGTACTGTGTTCATCACAGTGAAGTTGTGTAAGTTGAACTTGTTGAACTTACTGTAACTGTAAATGTTCGAATGTTCACTAATGCAGTAGCCACGCCCTCACTTGGCCCACTTATTTTTTTTTTTTTTTTTTTTTTTTTTTATCCCACGGTCTGTATATTTTTGTTTTGTTGTTCCTAGTATAGCCCTTTAACGGCACAGCTGTCCTGCTCCTGTTGGCAGAAAATCTCTAAAGGGCTTTTGCCCAAATTTGCCTTTCAGTCAGTTCATCTCAAGCTACTTGACAGTTTGAGTGCATGGAAGGTACCCTGAAGCTTTGGAATCTGGGTGGCCATTATATCCTTGGCAGGATATAGCCCATATAGCTAAGGCTACTGCAGCAGTGATCATTTGAATATCGACTGCTACGGTAAATTCAACTAGCACAACTCTACTATCCTGAACTAGCCTGATATACACCGAGTACCCAAGAATGAAACCAGGGCATAACTGCTATGTATTGAATTACTAATAGAGGCTTAAAAACCTTAGCTAAAGCAGAGGCAGACCACTGAAATGAATTAAAATCAGATCAAGATTACTTCTATGGCTTTGATTTTAAGCATTTGATTTACCCTGCTTTATGTAGTATATGTTTCATTTATTTTGTTTCTTGCTATTTTGACCTACAGACTTATTTATGTGTTTATTTTTAACTGAGTTTTCTAAGGTTTGAGTAATGTTTTGGATTCATACATGAATGTTATTTGAACTGTTTTCTATTCTTGTAAATGGCTATGATTTACACAGGCTTTACACAGGCTTCTTATGTTTAAAATAAGGTGTCAGACTATTTTCCTTTTAACTGTACATGTGCTAGGTAAGGGTAAAAGGACCTTGCATAAGTCTTAATTCAAATAGTGAATTTGGTATTGGGTTAGAAAAGAACACTGCGCGTGTTTAATTTATAGGTTTTCTGTACAACAAGAATAAATGTATTTCATTTCTTACATGTAGTGCGTGTAACTTTCCCTTAATGCACCAGCTAAATTTGACTGCAGTTAACTGTATAATGTAAAACACTTCAAATACTTGGTGCTTAACTGTACTTCTTGCATTACTCTAACCTTTCTGTACACATTGTATTGAATTGACACTCTTGTTTGCATTCTATACCTTTCATTTAATTGCTGTACTTTTCCCAGACTGAGATCAAAATTGTTCGTTAGCAATCAGTAATCTACTCAGGTTAACAAACTGAGATAAAAATAAATGTCCTTGGTCTTCGGGCAAGAAGTCTGGACAAAGCCATAAATAAGAGGGGCCAAAAGCCCCAAAATAGGGACAATTTTTAAATATTACTCCTATAAACCTTAGAAAGTTAGTAGAATAGCAGGTTTTGCATTTGAATTTTCAGATGATGAACAGACTAAAAATATGAGTCATAAATCTGGACATCCTGCAAAAATCTGGACAGTTGAGAGGTATGTCAGGAAAGCAGCTCCTTGGCGTTTCTTGCCTGAGATGAAATGGATTCCAGCGTTTTTTGGTTTTTTTTTGTGATGACCAGAATACTGTACTAACAAGGTCATTATTCGAGTAATTGTGGAAAAGCTGGAGAGAACCAGATTCCTTGGTGGCTAATGATAGTCATTTGGGCTTGTGTTAATCTTGTTTACACAGATAATCATACTTTTAACCAGTACTAAATCATTTGATAGTGGCATTCACCAATGCAGTACTCGACTTTCAGCAAGTATAATGGAATACAAGGCATATGTTTTAGCTGATATGATTACATGTTTGTGTTTTTATGCCAGTTTACTACCATTTCCAATGACCATAGCCGACCTTAGGCATAGGCCAACTAGGGCACTGCTCTAGAAAGGGTGCTTTGTCAGTATTTATTTATTTTTTCTTTTGTAGTAAAGAAATGGTTTCTTTAAGATGTGTTAAATGAATACAGGAAAAAGTGAAGAGCAAGACCTTGAGAAGAAGGAAGAAAAACGTAATCTGGATGTTGTAGGTAGACCAGGATGGAGGCACTGGGTGATGGTGATGGTGGGGCACTGTGGAGCCCTTTTGCCTAGGGCACCAGTGGATCAAAGGCCAGCCCTGCCAATGACTCTTATAGACATTTTACTAAAAAGTGTTCTCCTTTACTCTGCTGTTAACTCATTATGAGCTGATAATGTTCAGTCTCATTTTCTACTGCAGTGCAATCTACAGACAAACAGAGCAGATGCTGAGAACAAGCAGGTATGTTCCTGAAAACACTTGTAGTCGCACATTTCAGTTTAAAATGAGACTGTTGTGTATAAGTGTGTTTTGCAGTTTGTGCACATTGTCATGGCATCTTCCATTGCAGAAGTAAAATTGAATGGAAGAATATGGTATGTTACTATTTCATTTAATTTTTTGCAGTGCAAGTCAGTCATGCATGAAGCTGTTTACTTTGAAATTTTAGAAGTGGACATTGTTGATGTTCATTGGTGGAATGTTGTGGTAAATTAGATTTTTTTCTAGTTAGCAATAACTGAAGAACTTCTGTGGCAGTTGGCTGTCTGCAGCAGTGTATACCCATTGTTATTCAGGCTTTACAGAAGTACATACTGTTGTGCCTGACAGGGCTGTTTTGCACAATTTTATATTGTGGTTCCTTTTATGTCATCACTAAGTTTAGAGTGATGGTATTTCCCCATACCATTGTGATGATGTCATAAGCACTAAGACAAATGAGAGACAATGAAGACAGTCGCTCACTGCCATTGGTTAAAAAGACAAATTTTATTGTATTCTGATATCTGCAAAACATGACTGCTATGTATTTGTGCTATGACATCTTCATGGGGCAGTCTTAAGATATGCAGAATAGTAGGAAATATGCAGATTTCAGTACTTTTGGTTAGGCACATGGGGATCAACATCACATATGATTGTTGTATTTGCTTTGTTTTTTGGTTACTTCATTTCTCAGTCACTTTGTTTTTCTTTCTCTTTGCCAGCTGCTTGTGGATTATGGGTACAAGTGCCAGCACGGGTCCACAGACAGTTTCAGTAGCACCCCCTTCTGAAGACACTCAAAGCAGAGGAGAAATGGACAACCGTCGGTCAGCCAGTATTCAGTCATTCCAGACTGTCAGTATCCATAGCAATAAAGCAAAATCTATCATCACCAACAAAGTTGCCCCTGTAATGATTACGTAAGTATTTGTTAAGGTTTTGCTTGCTGAAGTAGTACTTGCTCTATGTGAGGCAGTAATTTGGTTTGCATGTTTGTAAACTGTCTATAATCTTCACATGAAGCATCAAACAATGTATAAACTGAATCATTGAACTTATGGTAATTCATCAGACTGCTAAATCATTAAAGTTATGATCAGAAAAATAACTGCAAAATTCAAGCAGCAAATTATAACATATTTCTTAATTATAAAGGAGTGTTGTACTTAGACAAACAGTGGAGATTACCAGAAGGTGTCTCAAAGGCAACGAAAGCTGCAAACCATCATAGTTGCTCTTGAGACTAGAGTAAGAATTCAATATGAAATATTCTATTCTTCATTTGTTGAATAAGGTATGAAACTCACAAACCAACAAATGCTACCTTCTGTGAAATATGAAAACATTTGGTAGTGAGAGTTCATGGTTTTGCACAAACACTTACTAGCCATGCTGTAGTAATTTGTTGGTCATGGTTTTCAAAATAATGAAATATTCATTCTACAGAGCTCCTCTCCCATTATTTGCTAGCCTCAAGTTTACAGAAAACATAATTATATTTCTTGATATCTGTAGTATTTCCCCATTCAGCAATTAATTGTATTCTAAACTGCCACAATGCAGAAATGCATTTGTTTATACCCTTCCAGCTGTTTAGCCAACATTCCTTCATTCTCTGTTTACTCACATTATCCAGTACAGGGTTGTAAGGGAACTGCAGCCTATCCTTGCAATTAGTGGGTGTAAGGCAGAGAAAATTATCCTAGATAAGATGTCAGTCTGTTACAGAACATATTTACAACCCCCCCATACGTATAATACACACACTTGCTGGCAATTTGAAAAATCATTGGTTCACCTTTGGTAAGCCTTTGGAATAAGGGAAGAAATGAATGTCATTACAGCATCTCACATGCTGCACCTGATTACAAATTATTTGAACACCGTGCAAAAAGCTATATATTGTTTTGTAGACTTATCACGACAGATTCCCTACTCTTTCACCTTTCATACTAATAATGAGTATGTTAGTTCACGATCTTTCAGTTGTTTCTTCTATATTATTTGCATGTAGTAAGTCCATGCACTGTTGCACTTGTACACCCTTTGTAACCACCCTTAGAATCAGTCTGACATTCTCTTTTCTTTGGCAGTAATAGATGAGAAGTAGGACGAAAATATGGCCATTTCAGATACTGAAGGCAGTTTGGGTTTCTTCGTGGTTTTCTAGAATGACACTTTGGGCCACATCACACAAATCTAAATATAACTGAAAAGAAAGGCTTTATGGTTAGGATTACATACACGATATTGCCCCACTCTTCTAAGTTTTTATACAAGAACAGCATTTAGTCTTACCAACTTCTCTGTGCTTCACTTTGTTTGCCAGTGGTTGTTCTTTTTCTCTGGATAGCATTTTAGCTCAGAGTCTATACAGTGTTGTAGACCACTGTGTAGTGAAGTAACCTCTTTCTGCTTCCATACGGATATAAATATTCACATCCACTAATCGTCCCAGACTCTCCCAACCACAGAGATACCAGCAATGAAATGCGACATACATAATTCATGCCAGTCTTAGCAGTTTTCAATGCATTAGGGCTGTGGCCTTACTGTCAACCTCCTTGGGATATTAGTGTCATGAATGGCACCACTTGAGAAATAAATATGAAGACCACACTATTTCTAGAGGGGTTTACACACTGCGGTTGTGGTGCTGCGGTAGCGTTGTCGCCTCACAGTAAGACATTGTCCTGTTCGACTCTCAGTTAGAGCGTCTTCTGTGTGGAGACATGCGTGAATGGGCGTACCTTCGTTGAAGGTTGTGTGTCAGGGCTGGCAACTCGGCACGTAAAAATCTACTGCCAATCATTAGCGGACTGGAGTTCCGCTGTGGCGACCCCTAACCGGGAAAAGCCGAAAGACACCAACTATTTCTAGAGGGGTTTGAATCTCACAGATGTCAATTGATATGCTCCTTGTATCTGCTGTACTTCAAAAGTAGGTTTAATGGCTGCCACAGGGACCATCCCTGTGGTCACACCACTGATACCAAACAAGTTAAAACAAAAGAAAAGGTCACATAAATCTGATTTTAGTAACCACATCACCAAATGAAACCTTGTCTGAAGAGTATATTGGGAAATCTTTGCAGCTGTTCTGGGTATGGCCTTCCAACAGCCATACCCAGCTTATGACTTCATAATGATCATTTACAGAGCTGAGTCTTTGTCATACTGCCCCAGGCTTCTTTTTTATTACTCTGTCTATGAACCTTCGCATCTTCCCTTGCATTTCCATGGCAATTACCTTTCAAATTATTTCACTCACACGCACACTCAAATCTCAGGAAAAGATGGAAGAAGTCTCTAATTTTCCATACACAAGCAAAGAATTCCCATGGAAGGCTGTTAGAATTTTCCACTTCCCCATAGTTTTCTTCATAGTAGGTTAGTATTGCCAGCACTATAAATGCAGCTAGAGACCAAACGTAGCAGTCACCTGACATGTCTGTATTTAGCCAAGTATAAATTAAAAAAAAAACATATTTACTGGTAGTATACTCATGCTAATTACAGGAGGATATCTCAGCTTACCAATTTATAGCCCTAAGTAATACCCTGTTCTCAGATAGTAAATAAAAGTGAAATTAGAAACAAACAGCTGGAGGGAGACCACAGAAAGCACACGTAGATCAAGTAAAATACAGAATTTATTGTTGAGCGCTTTTCGTTTGTACTCTAAAACAAACTTAATCAGACAAATTAAAACACAAAAACTCAACCTTATATAAAGACAAAGTAATTGAATAATTACCTCATCATTTAAACATAATAAATTAAGTGCAATCAATAAAGCCATCAAAAATATATCTTTTTTTATATAAGCTTTTAAAGAAACCTTTTCAGAAAAGCCTTATCAAAAAAAGCTTATTCTAAAAAGCATCCTGGTTATTTAGTACACTGTTTCACAGTCTTGAACATTGTGTGTGTGTGTTATTGTTTAGGTGCCTGTCCATTCTTTGATTATGCTTTTTAGAATAAGCTTTTTTTTGATAAGGCTTTTCTGAAAAGGTTTCTTTAAAAGCTTATATAAAAAAGATGCATTTTTGATTGCTTTATTGATTGCACTTAATTTATTATGTTTAAATGATGAGGTAATTATTCAATTACTTTGTCTTTATATAAGGTTGAGTTTTTGTGTTTTAATTTGTCTGATGAAGTTTGTTTCAGAGTACAAACGAAAAGCGCTTAACAATAAATTCTGTATTTTACTTGATCTACGTGTGCCTTCTGTGGTCTCCCTCCAGCTGTTTGTTTCTAATTTCAGTTTGTGGTTTTGCCGTTTTGAGTTACAAGTTTATTTATGGCGTCTGGAGCTGAGTCCAAGGACAATGGCACGCTTTCTATCAACAACCCTGTAATGCCTAACAGTGGAGTCGACTCGAATGGTCTGGCACCGTTAAAAGTGGTTGAATCTGAGAACTGCAAGCTTAACGTTTTGATTTCGCGCCTTGATGGCTTGATGACGCGCTTGGACAACTTGGAGCGTCATTTAGATGTGCCTAGAGGTACTCATTCACAGCCTTCTAGTTCTAACAGCGCTGATACCAAACGCAGTTCTTGTTTCTAGCCAAGGATTATCTCCTAGTTCTTCGGTTTATGACATCCCTTGCGGGCAGAGGAGTATTCTGGCTCGTGAACCTTATGGAATTAACCAATTTCAACTGCCGTTAAGCTGTAATAACAGCGGAGTGGATCGTGATGATACTGGTACATTTATTCCTGCTTCAAATGGAACAGCAGCAGCTTTACCTCCAAATTCTATTATGGGACTACCGTTAACAGGTACAGCTTCTTCTAATGTGTCAAAGGACAGTGTTTCTTTTGATATTAATAACTGGATGGCTAGTAACTTTGCCTTTGGGTCTAATACTAAAGAAACATCACAATTTGGTACAGATTTGACCAATGAACACTTGGGTATAGCATTTAGCCTTAAAGAACTTGATAAACTTTCTGTTAAACTAAGGAAAACTCAATTAGAAATTTCTTACTTCCAGGAATGTCTCAAGCATAAAATTGTCCCTAAAGGCTTGAGACATTCACAATTCCCTACAGGGCTTGAAGCTAATTCTGCCTTTCATAAGGATTTATTGGTATTGTTTGATCATCAGGGACTGGAATTGTTGGAACTAATGTCTAAACATTATGCTCTGTCTGTTACTAAAATCACTAAATTAGTTTGTGAACTTGATGCAAAGATTAAACTTGATGCTGAATTTACCCGTTATAAGTATGAATATAATAGGATTTTTTACCAGCATCGACCAATATTTAAATAAGCTCAAGGCCAATAAAGTTAAAAACACTGGACAGAGATTTGAAAGCTTACAATGAGGGTACTGCTTACCCCCGACCATCACTAGCACAAGTATGGCAGGGGCCAGTTAACTCAGGTTTCTCTAGTGGAGCTAAAGGAAATATTTCATCCAATAAAATGACTTATCATGTTGTTGATGGTGTGGCATCTGACACCATCAATTCAGATGTCAGTTCAACCTGTGTCAGGGAATATTGAACTAACACAACATGGCAACAGGACTGGTCATTATAATTTAAGATCTAATGACCCTAATTTTTTAGGAGCAAGACAGAAACAACAAACTGGATACAACAACCAGAAAAAGAAGCAGAAGTACAACTAATAAGTGATGCCTGTTTGTCTCCTAATGTGTTAGATTACTCTGATATTATGGTTTCACCTATTTTTAAAGAATCTTTAGAACATGAATGTGTTAGCATACTATCTAACCCTGCACCAACCTCTTATAGTTTTGCTTGTTCAGCTGAAGAGAGTTTTATTTTAAGTCCTGTCAGCCCTACAATATTGTATAATCTGAGTGGCGATTTTAAGGTATATAATTTTTCTTCAGTTGATATCTCTACAGATTTGGTTGAGTTACTTGCTAAGGGTAATACATATGTTCCACCGTCAAAACTTGATGTTGTTAAAACAATTATTGATTTAAAATTGTTTACTAGGAAACTTAATTTGAATTTAATGATGGGAAATTCAGCTTTAACAAACACCAGTAACTTTAGGATTCCTAGTACATATAATCCACCATTGCACCCTTTATTACAAATTTTCGAGCTTGTGTGTGAGCTTGATATTCGTAATCAAGCCCAGATTGGGCATTTTAAGGGTTCTTATAGTAATAATTATTCGAAGGAAAGGGACTGTCTTGAATTTATTCAGTTAAATGACATCAGGCTTTGCAAGCCCGATAAGGGAGGTGGGGTAGTCATTTTTGATAATTGTGACTATAACAATAGGATTCTTGAAGTATTGCATTCACCTTCATATGTTGAGAGCTCACTGTCTGAAACCAACAAAGCTTATGCAACAATTAAGAATGTTATTGAAGGTAGTATTTCTCAACATATTTACAACTACATGTCTATTTCTTTTCCTAAATTTCCTCGATTTTTTGGTATCCCCAAGATCCACAAAGATCCTATAAATCCACCGATGCGTCCATTAGTTGATGGTAGAGGATCTCCCACCTACCCATGTGCTAAGGTTGTTGACTCTATCCTTCAAAAATATTTGGTTAACTTGAAACAAATTTGTAAGGATTCATGGATGTTTCTTAATAGGATGAACCAATTGCAATTCAACCCTAGGTATAATTTTTTAACCATAGACGTGAAGGATCTTTACACATGTATCCCACATGAAATAGCCTTGGATTGGGTTGCTGAAGTTTTAAAGCGTCATGGTTGTACCAAAACAGAAAATAATTTGGTTCACGAACTATTAGATTTAGTTCTGGACCATAATTATTTTACTTTTGAAGAGAATTTCTACCTTCAGAAAGTGGGTGTTGCCATGGGTTCTCCATGTGGGGCAAGTGTAGCAAATATTGTTATGGCCCAATGGGGGCACCTTTTTGTCTTCAACAACTGTGTGTTTTATGACCAGTTTATTTTTTATACCCGGTTTCTGGATGACATCTTTATTTTGTTGGATGGTGACAGTTCCCTTTGTGAGTCTGTAGTGGACTACTTCAATTCCACTACTAATTTTTTGACCTTCACATACACCTTTAGTGTAGATTCTATTTCATATTTGGACGTGCTTTTGACTAAAGATTTCTCTTCCCATAAACTTACAGCCTCAATTTTTAGAAAAAATACATATTGTAATTCATTTTTTTCTAGTTGTCATCCACTTCATCAAAAACGGGCTATTATTAAGGGACAACTTGTTCGGGCAGCCTGTATAACGACTTTAGACCATGATTTTAACACTGAGTGTTTGTACATTAGAGGTTTGTTTGTCCATCGTGGCTACCCTGAATATTTGGTAGACAAAATTATTGATGAAGTATCAACTAAACGTCAGAATCAGCTTTTTGCACCCATTTTGAACAACCCTTTTTTAATGACTAACAGTTTAATAGCCCAGTATTACTTTCAGATTCACCAACTGATTCTTTAAAAAGAAGTACTGTGGTTTCTTTTATTACAACTTATAATCTTAACAGCAGAGATTGTTTCCAGATTTTGCTTAAAAACCTGGGAAATCTTTAAGAATGATAAGAGCGTCTTTGCCTGTGTTGGTGAACGTCCCTCTGTGACTTACAAAAGAGGTAAAAATCTTAAAGCCTTTTTTGAACAACAAGTAAAACCTCCAGTTAGAATAGCTGGCATGTTCAAATGTCAGGCTTGTAAGTATTGCTCGTACGTTACTGAATCTAATAGATTCTGTATTAATAACTTTCAATATTATTTGAAGTTGAGAGTTATCTGCAATTCTAAAATGGTTGTTTACCTAGCTCAATGCCAGTCCTGTTTGGCTTATTATGTAGGGAAAACTGAAAGAAGACTTCGTGACCGTATGTACGAGCACTTGTACGCTATTAAAAAACAGAAAGTTGAAAATGCGTTGGCAAAACATATAGTCCAGTTCCCTAACCATAGTTTTAAATTTACTATAATGGATCAAGTTCTTCATAATTTTCGAAGTGGTTCTGATTTACTTAGACTTGATGAACTAGAGCTTTTATGGCAGATAAGGTTAAATGCTTATAATTTCCCAGGTTTGAATGAAAGTTGTTCTATTAGTTGTATTTTGAAAATAAAAAGTTTATTAAGATGAATAGGGCATGTTATTAGTATGTGTATTTTTTATATATATTTTTAGGTTGTTCTTATACATATATATTATATAGATTTTGTTTATAAATATCTGTTAAATTTTTGTAGTAGATTTTATATTTTACTTAGTATTATAAATTACCAACAAGTATATGTATTACATTTCTTGGCAGTACATCCTGGTTATTTAGTACACTGTTTGGTCATATACTTTTTTATTTCACACAATTTTATAAGTCTTGAACATTGTGTGTGAGTGTTATTGTTTAGGTGCCTGTCCATTCTTTGATTATGCTTTTTAGAATAAGCTTTTTTTGATAAGGCTTTTCTGAAAAGGTTTCTTTAAAAGCTTATATAAAAAAGATGTATTTTTGATTGCTTTATTGATTGCACTTAATTTATTATGTTTAAATGATGAGGTAATTATTCAATTACTTTGTCTTTATATAAGGTTGAGTTTTTGTGTTTTAATTTGTCTGATGAAGTTTGTTTTAGAGTACAAACGAAAAGCGCTTGACAATAAATTCTGTATTTTACTTGATCTACGTGTGCCTTCTGTGGTCTCCCTCCAGCTGTTTGTTTCTAATTTCAGTTTGTGGTTTTGCCGTTTTGAGTTACAAGTAAATAAAAGTGCACAAGTATATAATAAATATCAGTCACGAAAGGCTAAAAGTGAGTAAATTAAACTTAAAACAATAAAGGCATACTTAAGCAGATTAAATGGGCAAAGCAATGCATAAAGAATGTAAGAATAATGGTGAGTTGTACAAAATATACTATTTAATGAAGAGTCTAATCTACAGCTAAATAACCTGATTGTATTGTTTGAGTGTTTGTAGCTGCATTATATTTCAAATCCAGCAGCTTTTGATATGTTACATTGTGGTTATGAAGCTAAGTAATAGAGGCAGAGTGTGGCACAGTAGGAAGTCATACCACATGTTGAAGTTACATCCTAATATTCTGATACAGAAACAGTGCTAATAATTTAAGAAAATATTGTATGTCCAACTTCAATTTTCAGTTATCAGTTATTTTATTTTCTCATACTTTACCAGATTACAACAGCATTTAGGTAACTGTTGGTAGTGTACTGACATGTTCTCGTACTTTCGTGTTTAAACATGGAATTTCTGCTTGTGCATTTTGTATCCTTCAGTTTTATGACTGTGATTGTGGAGTGACTTTTTTAATGATATATAAGATGTCACCAGTTCACTGAAAATATTAGGACATCTGGAATGACTGTGCTCAGAAGTAAGAAACGGTGCAGTTTGGTGACAGCACTTGAGTTTCCTTGTACTTGTGCTGAATCACTAGGATGTCAGTGCACTTGCTTGTTAAATACTGAATGATAAGGGGAAAAGAAAACTTCTTTTTTGTTTCGGAAATGCTTGCCTAAATAAGTAAATGTTGCAGTGAAGTATTTCCCAAATGAGGAGACCTACACAAGTATGAGAATATTGTGCATTTCAAATGATAGCTGCTAAGTATTGTTTTATGTGCGATAAAACTGCATTCAGAACAGTCAGCGAATATGTGAATTTGAGTTTGCCAGCATATAAGTAGTAAAAAAAAAATATATATATATATATATATCATCAATAAACCCTGCAGCATGATAAAGATCGGACTGTGGCTCAGTCATCTTCGTTTGGGTACTAGGTCTGGCATTTGACCACATAGGCAGCGAGGATGGGATTACCTCTCCCAAATTGGAAGGGGGGATGCAATCAGGGGTACATATGCACAATCTAATTTCTCTGGTGAAGAGTAGGAAACTATCATGAGGAGCATTCTGTAAGTGGGGTTGTCTGTGTTGCTGATGACTATCCTTTGTAGAAGTGAGGGGTTCAAACAGCACTGGCACCCATTTCAAGCTCTGCCCCGGAGTTGTTGCTGGGTGTGCACAGTGAGGGAAGGGATAAAAATGGGAAATTTAAAACCAGCCCTGATGGCTGTTTACACGATGACCTTGCTTGGCTAACTCCAATTCTCTGGTGATGACTGAATAATTGAGCTAGTTATCCAAGGCAGGTCAGATGGCTGGCAGGCAGCAGGGGCAAAGAGAAGCAAAAATAAAGCATCCTTTAAGCCAGTGATCTTGGGTTATTGTTTGTGTGTGAGCGCGCCCTATTTTTAACAGAATCATTTTGTAGGATTTTTGTAAAAATGTTGATAAACAATAATAATGACCAAGCATAAGACAAAATAAAACAGAACTCTGGCACTGAAAATCTTTAATAGTGATATCACACTGTACACATTTAGTGTGTTAAATAAATGCTTTACATAACTATGTACATGAGGCATCTTAGCCAAAGTTATACAAGTAACATCATATGGCTGGTTCACAAAAAGGGAATAGATTATATTCAAAACTGTATACTAGTAAGTAACTTTTACGTCAACAAATTTAACAAAAATTTCAGAAGAATGTTTTACTCATTTAAGTAATATACGAGTACATTTCTATAATTACCTGTAGTAATCTAATTCTTAATAACCAAATGTCCTATGTGGCACACCTGATCACTAAGGGCTTTTCATCCAGAAAAGGAGGTGGTCGTCCCACTGTACTCATCCCTCATTAGACCCATTATAGAGTACAACATCCCATTTGGTATGTACCTAACCAGACATCTGCAACAGCTGGAAAGGCCGCAGAAATACCTCACTAAAAGAATCACAGGCCTAAAGTAGACGCCCTTTGCTGACCGTCTATTTATTTCCAGTTTGATGACCGGGGATGTCCACTGGGCTCAGGGAGCCCGTTTTCAGTGGAGGCCTGGAGAGAAAAACTCCATGTTACAAAGTTTAGATACAGATAAAATATAGAAAAGAATAACAATTTACAATTATGTTTCATGCTAGAGAGCAGGTGTGATTTCTTAGGTACACGTTACCTTTAGATACAGACAATATTATTAATGAACAATTTACAATTACATTTCATGTTAGAGAGCAGGTGTAAATTCTTAGGTACATGGTCCAAATTTGATATTTACAATATGTACATGTGTGGTAGCCTATAGATAGCTAGAGAGGCTAGTAATCACAGCTAGAGAGGGGGTTTAGAGTTGGAGAGAGAATTGTAGGACTTGGCGGGGAGAATGCAGTTGCATTTTCTGTTAGAGTAAAGGTAGGAATGTAACTGAGATTTAAAGTTTTCAAAGTTTGCACAGGTCCTTAGGAAGGAAGATGATTCTATTTTGTTTTGCCAAGGAAAAGGATAGCAGGAGCCGACCAGCATGGCGATTTGGTTTTTGGACACAGATTAGGTTTTGGTGAGTAGATCTGAGAGTTCTCTGAGGGGTGTAGGGGAGAAGGATGTTGCATAGAGCAGGGCACTTAGAGGGTTGAAAGATTAGCTTGTGTGCTGTGGTAATCTGAAGATAGTCTAGATGGTTGGAGAGTTCAAGCCAGTGGTACAAATTAAGGGCAATACAGTGATGGGAGGAGTATTTGGCTTTAGTGATAAATTTAGAAATCTTCTTATAACAGGCTTCTAATTTTGAAGTGAGTGTGGCAAAGTTAGTTAATAGAGGAGCGCCATACATTAGTGAGGGGAGTAGATGGGTAGTGGCAAGAGTTTGTCTGATGGAAGGAGAGAGAAATTGGATGTTCCTGTATAGCATACCAAGTTTTAAATGGGTTTTCCTAATGTTTTGCTGGATGTGAGTGTCAAATTTCAGGTGTTCATCAGTAGTGACCCAAAGTAGTTTGGCAAACCTTTATAGTGGAGTTGTTTTGGCTAATGATTTGGAATGAGTTTTTATCAAGAGAGGAAGCTTTTGAGGGAGAGAATACTAATATTTTGGCTCTATTGGCATTTATTGAGAGGTGATTCTGAAGCATCCAATTTTCAGTGGCGGAGAAACAGCTTGGGTCAGTGTCTGAAGCTCTGGGAGGTTGGTGGCACTGCAGATTAATGGGGAATTGTCTGCATATTGTACAGTGTTGGTATTGGGTATGGCTTTGTGGAAATTGTTGGGAGGGTGGCCTAATGGTTAAGGTGTTTGCCTTACAAACACAAGGTGCAGGGTTTGAGTCTCACAAGGGATAATTAGCTAAGCTTAAAATGGCTCGCAAGGGCAGTTAGCTTAGTACTAACCTGTGAACCTATAAAGATGTTAAACAGCACTGGACCGAGTATGGATCCCTAGGGAACCCCAGTGGGGGTGGGAAGGAAGGTTAAGGTGCCTGTCCCCCATTTTACAGCTTGAGATCTATTGGAGAGGTAGCTAGAGAACCAGGATAAGGTATTCTAGGAGAGAGGTTTAGGAGATGGTATCGGATGCCTTGGACAGATCTAGAAGAACAGGAGAAACTATTTCAAGAGTCCTGGGCAAGATTTATTGTCTCTAGGAAGGAGAGAAGTGCAGTGGTTGTACTATGGCCTGGACGGAAGCCGTGTTGGGTTGGAGTGATTAGTTGGTTATTGGCTAATAATGGCTAAATAGAAGGCTGTCTGAAACCAATCAGCCAGCTGAAGCAGAAAAGTGTGCTTTGTGAATGAAGTACAGGGACAGCAGGGGAAAACGAGGCTGAGGGGAGTAAGGTGGTGAAATACAGCTCAAGTCAAGTCAAAGTAGGCCAGTGGGGCAAGTGTGAATGGGAGTTGGGGGATAGCTTGGGAGAGAAGGAAAATAGATTTAGGAGATCTTAATCAGGAAGTGGGAGAGCAGTGCCACCTAGTGGTAAAGATATATGAGGTACCATAGGAGGTAAGGGAGTTAAGGACCGCTGTAGGCAGCTTGGCAAGCGTGGGGTAAAGCACAGGCACCACCGTGGTGAGCACTAGTAAAAGATTGCAGTACATGCACTTTATATTTTATCTAAAAAAAACTCCAGCTATACTCTGTGGCATATCGTCTACTCGGAGGTGATCTCTGCTTAACATACAATGCCATGTCAAACCCTGAGCTGTTGGATATGCTCCACTTATAGAAATCCCAATCTTTCAGCGCCACACGCTCCAGGGATCTAAACCTTGTCATCACAATGAACAAAACATGGTGGAGGGACAGGTTCCTAACCCAGAGACTCCCCATACTCTGGAATAGACTGCTATACATGTCAAGCAGAGTGCCTCCGTGGCCCTCTTCAAAAGGAAACTTGACAATCGGATGGGAGATAGGAAATTCACCCCGGGGATCATGTCAGTCGCCTTGCTAGACAGGGGTCCAGGGAAGTAAATATTGTGGGAAGAAATATCCAGGGAATTGTTATGGCTAGGCTTGTATAGGCCTTAGGGCCGATAGACTAGTACCAACCTATGAACCAATGGGGAGAGTTTAACAATTATAATGAATTCAGATAATGGGTTGGTACGAGGTTTAATGATCAAATCCATACAATTCCAGGAGGGTTTTGTCATTAATCCCGTGAGAATGACAAGTGATGTAGCAATCTGTTCCCCTTTTCTGTTGACATTGTAACGGTACCAAAATGTTTAATGCCAGCTAATTTCAGTTTTAGAAATAGGACTAAATAATAATATAGAATGACCTTATGAAGCCAGGTTAGCTTTACTGAGCACTG
The DNA here is from genome assembly GCF_019279795.1 of Protopterus annectens. Lineage (NCBI taxonomy): Eukaryota > Metazoa > Chordata > Ceratodontiformes > Protopteridae > Protopterus > Protopterus annectens. The sequence goes on from NC_056748.1 coordinate 1,109,576,918, forward strand.
CTTGTGCATTTGTCAGAAGAGTTTGAGAAGCAATGACAGAGGAAAATGTGCCATATATCTATCTATATCTATCTATCTGTGTGTGTGTGTGTGTACGTGTGTGTGTGTGTGTGTGTGTACGTATGTGTGTGTGTGTGTGTATATATATATATATATATAAAATGTCCTACACTGACCGCCTCAAAAAACTCCAGCTTTACTCCGTAGTATATCTCCTACTCCGAGGTGATCTCTGCCTAACATATAAAGTTATGGGTTTGTTGGACATGCTACACCTAAAGAAATCCCAATCCCTCTAAGCTGGAGGGATAGATTCCTGTCCCAGAGACTTCCCATACTCTGGAACAGTCTTACCCACCTATGTCAAGCAAAGTTCTTCATTAGCACTCTTCAAGAAAAATCTTGATGAGTAGATGGGAAACAAGAAATACACCCTGGGGATCACTTCTGTGTCTCTGCTCGACAGTGGCACAGGAAAATAACTTTCTTGGGTGGCTAGGCTTATGTAGGCCCTTACCTATGAACCTATATATATATATATATATATGTGTGTATTTTTTTGCAGACTATCTCAGCTATTTTTTCCATCTGTCCTTTAGGAAACTTGTCTTTAAATGAAAATTAAATCCTGCATTTGATTAAAGAAAATATTTTGCCAAGTTTAATTACAAATGGAGGGGTTAGATGGAATGCTATATCTGGAATACTATTTACCTTTCAGGGGTTCATTGATATAGTCAAGGCTCTCTTGCATGTATATAATAATGATAATCCTATTTAACTAGGCAGCCAGTTAAGCCCACTGGATGCACAGTTCCTTTTTGGTGTGACCTGGGAGCAGTGTCTGGCTTAAGGTCACATTTTAGGCTAAACAACATGTATGGCGCATCAAGCTCTTGGAGGCAAACTCCCCATATGGGGGGGGGGGCTTAACTCCTCTCTCAACTGTATATTCTAAACTCCACTGTTGCATACTATGGAGAAAAAAAGAAAACGTCACACCCAGGGGATCAGTGCTTTGTTTTGGGGAGGCTGGGGGTTGCGTATGCATTTTCAGCAGATAGTGGGGAAAAAAGTGAGATGGTATTCAGCATTACTTGAGGTTCCAGTTTGAAGCCCATTAAAAGCAGTGTGTTTTAATGTGCAAAGAAGGAAGGAGGGATAGGATTAATGCACCCTAGTGTGTACTTTGCACCTTTGCATTTATTCTGGATTTTCAAGGAGACAGAACAAGGGAATTAAAGGTGAAAATAGCATGAAAGGGTTATATCAAGCCATGCTAAGATGTGAACATAGAAGAAGAAAAATGCTATAGTGGAGAGACAGCAAAGGTTTAAAGACACTGGGAGGCTTTAGACGTTTTGTATAGACTTATTAAATAAACTATCTGACAGGACAGATAAAATGTATGCAACAAGAAGAAATGTTATGTTGAAGAAATGTGCAGTGAAGTGTTGTGGTAGCCTTTTGAATTCTTGTTACTTTGTGGTTTTGCCTTATTTCGAGCATTTTTTTTTTTTTTGCTTTTCTTGAAGTGATTGGCTTCCCTTGTAGCTAGTATTCCCAGGTCCCACATTACAGGTCTCAACCTCTTAGCACAAAAGGGGCAAAGCCTCAACTTTTAAATATTGCTTTTATAAACTTAGACATTTGCTAGAATAAAATGTCTTGTGCTACCATGCATTTTCTGAAGAATATGAAGACAAACTCAAATGCCTGCCATTATTTAGTGAATTCAATCCTCCATGATTTGTCACAAAAATCCAGACAAATTTTATGAAGAACAGACCAAAAATATGATGTGAAAATCTGGACAGTTGATAGGTATGCCCCAATTTTCCATTCCAAGTGTTTTTATTCAGTGGAAATGATAGCATTCTACTTGCTTTCTTGCATTGTTTTCCCAGTTAAACTCAGTGGCAGCTTGAAGTTGCACTGACAAGCCAGTGCCGTGACCTACTACGGCAGCTATTTATATGCTTGTTACCCTTGGTTTTGACTCATTTTTGCTGTACTAGCATCTTGTGATTTCTTTTGTGTGTGGTGCGTTTGGGTATTTCACAAAATACCCAATGCTGTGTCTCTGCTACTGTCCTTTAAAGGGAAACAAGAGACTAAAAATCTCTCGACTCCTTTTAATTTTCTTGGGCTTTGAACAAGTTTGCTAGGGCAAATGTTTAGTGTGATAGCCCATCAGGCAAGAGCTGTCCTTACTTATGCTTGATCTAACTGGGCGAATGGAGCTGTAATTGTGTTTTGTGATTTTTTTTTTTGTGTGCATTGTATTTGGGCTGGGAACACCTTTTACTGTGTTGTCTCTGTTGTTTTTAAGGAGAAGAGGAGATTAAAAGGCTTTAGAAGCCATTTATTTTCCTGGGCTTTAGATGAGTGTGTTGGGGAAGTATTTAGTGTGACAGCCAGTCAGGCAAGAGTTCTAACGGAGCAAACACATTTAGGTGTGTTGGACAGTGCTGGCAGGTATGTATGTTTTGTTATACACTTTTAACACATCCAGAGAGTTATAAGAGGAAATAGGGAGCAGATGGGTGAATTTTGTTAGGAGGAGTTCGTAAATTGACCTTTCTTCTCTCTAAGAAATGTAAAATGATTGGAAAAACACAAGAGGGATGGGAAGATGCAATATATGTAGCAAATGCCAGGATTACAAATAAAATGGACAAGTGGATCTCAACGATTCATGGAGCTGCAATAATACAAATCCTTATCCTATTATAAAAAATATGATGGTACAGACAATTAGCACTCTGGAAACTGTGATACTGAAATCCAAAATAAACAGCTTGAAAAATATCCCCAGGAAAAAAACAATGCCAACTTAATTGTCATTGAAGTGTTAATCCAGTTCAAAGACATTTCTGATAACAGTGCCAACTTAACTTTCAATGAGGTGTTTATCCAATTCAAAGCCATTTCAGATATCCCAGCAGTAGACAAAACACAGTAATGTAGTGTTGCCCTCACACACACAACCTAAAATAAAAGATTGTGGAATGATGTGGAGTGATATTGAGTAATTATTTATTTATTTTTATTTTACATTTGTTGACCGGGCTAGTCCAACTGGATACATGTCCATTTTCAGTAGAGGCCTGGGGAGATGAGCTCTATTAAGCTAATAAAAATGCATTGGATGATTAGCATCGATAACTTGACTACAAAGTTTAGAAAACAGTACACTACTACTAGATACATATTTACAGAGTAGAGAGTCTGTCATTCATCACGTTGAAGGTTAAGAAGTAAGATCAAAGTTCAAACTCATTTTTAAGGTTATTTCAAAATTCTACACTCAGTGAAAAAAAGTAGCAAATATATTCATAGAGGAAACGTGCTCACAGCAGGCTGCTTGTTCTACAGTTAAGACTCGGAGGTAGATTTTAGAAAGACTAGGCTGGAGTCATAAATTAAGGAAGCTGACTAATCCCACTGCATGAGATATAGAGAGAAGCAGGAAGACTGAGAGGTGAGGAGGTGCAGTGAAAGGAGAGCGTTAGTCTGGGTTGGTACAAGGGCAGAGCCATTGTGTTTTAACGAGGTTTTTTAGTTGTTTTTTGAAAAGTGATAATGAGGAAAGTGAGGATGGATTGCTGGGAAGCCTGTTCCAGGTTTTACCACAGTGTTAGAAAAAAGAGAATCACCTGCTTTGTTGTGGGACTTATGGATGGTCACTAGTAATTTATCTGCTGAGCGAAGGGTTGTGAGATTTTTGTAGGGGGTGATAAGGGCACGGCCCAATTTCAGAAGGTTGAAAAGAAGAGAAGGGCCCTAGGGGGCTACTGGTCGAAATGAGAACAGGTCACTATTCACTATTGTAGGTAGTTAGCCATGCAACAAAAACTGTATCCTTGTGTTAGGTGATTCTGTGTTGAGAGAAATTCGTAATGTTCTGAGAATGAATAGAGAGTGCATTAGTATAACTTATTTGAGATGAATGAAAATGGCTCGTGTTAGAAGCAATCGGGCTGTTTAAAAATTCTGTTTATGATACAGTTATTATAGCAAGCAACAGTGACGGTCGCACTAGTACTGAGGTGTTAGAAAAAGTAACTTCTGAGATGGTAAGTTAAGAAACTCCTGAGATATGTAGTGATATGATCCATAGTCCCTGTTATGTAGGTGTTGGGGGTGGCAAGGGAAACGCCATCATAATTAGAATTTGACTAATTCTGTCAAAGTAATTACTTGGGAGGACTTGGAAGTTAAAAACGTCTGCTTCAATAGAGATCAACTTCATCTGAGCCATGGTGGAAACAGATTACTCTGTAATTCCCTTGAGAAAGTTATTCATCAATTTTTAGGAGCAGTGTTGGTGGGTAGAGCAGTAATAAAAAATAGCATAAATCTCTCAAAAATGTATTTTGTTGTTGAACATTAAACAACAAAATTGTAGACTTGGTATGTATAATAGCATGTGAAAACTGATTTGTTATGCTGTACTGAAATTACTGATTGCAACAAACCTCTAATTGTTCAAGGGTTTAAGGGACCTCATGTGGGTAGTTCAAATCGTAGAGGAGGAGGTGGTAATTCTATACATTGGGTCTATTGTGTTTCCACTTCTGTTCATTCCAGTGAGTCGTTGGTGCCTTTGATGTTGAAATGAAGTTTGGCAAAATATGACTGGAGGCTGGGAATTTTCAGTAGACTCCTCAGCTCAGGAAAAGAGCATGACAATGGTAATATCATTTTATCAAGAATATCCTGTAATCCCTGGGGACATTACCCTTCCAGAAACTGACTGGAATGTCCCTTCTTCCAAGTCTAGTATTGCAAACGAAATTATTGAAAGTTGTATTTTATTAATTATGAACAGATTATTAAACACCCATTCAGGGATGATAAATGTACTGGATGATGTTTGTTTAAACCATGGGACTAATTCAGTTTTAAGCTGTAACATCAGTGGCCAAACTGGAAAATCTGATCACTACTCTATTCTATTCAATGTGAAACTGATTAATAGTGAAGTGTTAGGCCAAGTGTATACCCCTTAGGAAGTTTTACAGAGCTGAATGAATCTATAAATAAGGAACTTTGCTGTTGGCAGTGGGAGAGGAAACTGAAAAGAAAGTAAATTGAAGAAAACAGGATACTTTTTATGAAAAATTAAGTGTCTTAATAAATGGGTTTGTACCTACTGGTGTGGCACGTCATTGCAATAAACAATTCCCTTCAGGATGGACAAAAAACAAATCACAACTGAAAAATAAAACAAAGTCCCTCTGGAAGAGGTATAAATGTACCCTGTGTGCCTCCATCAAATGTAGACATAATGTTGGGAAAAAAAAACCTTGGGGAGTTTATTTCTGAAAATTAGAACTAAGATTACAAGGATAAATTAAAAGGCCCTATTCAAGCACCTAAAATGCTTTAGTAAAGAAAATAGCCCCAATATTAATGTTAAGTATGAAGACTCATTTATTAGTATTAAGGATGTATTAGTATTAAGGATGTGGAAACTGGTATTACAGACCCAGTAGAGCTAGTAGGTTTATTTGGTGAAAAAGTCTCCCTTTTAGATGGGTGTAAGGATTGTAATTGTAAGATAGGTAGATCTGATGCTTGTCTGAATGCGTTAGTTTCAACGATGCTGGGATGTATTTAAAGTGCAGCTGCAGGCCCTGATGGTTTAAATGGATGTTTTGCATAGCAAGTGTCTTGGTATCAAGCCTTCAAGTACTCTTTAAACAATCACTGAAGGAGGGATGTATTCCCCACATGGGGAAGGAAGCCATTGTTGTCCCAATACCCAAAGGATATGTAGAACAATCACTGGAGGAGTATGCATTCCTAACATATGGAAGGAAACCGCAGTTACAATATCCAAAGCATATATACAGCAATTACTGGAGGAGGGATATGTTCCCAACATATGAAAGAAAGTAATTGTAAGGCTATGTACAACAAACAGTGGAGGTGGAATATGTTCTCAGCATGTGTAAGGAAGCAGTTGTTGTCCCGATGCTCAAAAGATGTGTACAATGATCACTGGAGGGAGGAATGTGTTCCCTAGATATGGAAGAAAGCAGTTGTCCCAGTACCCAAAGGATATGTACAGTAGTCTCTGGTCAACTGTAGACTAGCAGTTGAACTCAATACTTGGTAAATGTTTTGAGTGAGCAGTTTGTAGTCTGCTCCAGGGGAATATCAAGATGGTTTCTTTGTTGGAGATCATGTTTGGATAGGCTTATCTCCTGCTCAATGGATTTGGGCTTTGCTAATGACATTGATTCAGATGTTTGGATAGGCTTATCCAGTCGTATCATAACATCTCCTGCTCAATGGATTTGGGCTTTGCTAATGACATTGTTTACCACCTGGATTTGGTGAAGGCGTTTGATTCAGATGTTTGAATAGTCTTATCCAGTCGTATCATAACGTCTCCTGCTCAATGGATTTGGGCTTTGCTAATGACATTGTTTACCACCTAGATTTGGTGAAGGCGTTTGATTCAGATGTTTGAATAGTCTTATCCAGTCGTATCATAACGTCTCCTGCTCAATGGATTTGGGCTTTGCTAGTGACATTGTTTACCTGGATTTGGTGAAGGCCTTTGATTCAGTCCCCTCTCTAGAATACTTGACTTTATGAAAACTGTAATATGAATACCTACATTGTACATTGGATAACCAATTGACTATCAGAAAGGAAATTTAGAGTGAGAATAAGGTATTTTTTAAAAAAACAAATGTTGATTTGGGGGTCCCGCAGGGATCTTTTCTTGGTCCCATGTTTGCATTATTGATGTCTCAGTTCCCAGTATGTGATAGCACCTGACATGGTGACATGGTAAATTTGTAGGTGAACCAAATAAAAATTGAGGTCCTAACAAGCTACTGCAGGAATAAGCACCAAAGCATCTGGAATAAAATAAATATATTTATCTGCTAAAACCAAAATAAACGGACGTTAAGCATTTTTATTCTTAGAAACATATGGACTTCATCAGAACTACCTTAACAAATCACAGTCAGGAATTAATAATGAAATCAAACAATCATGTACCTTTTAACAACCAGTTGCATAGACTACTTAATATTATACAATTACTGGCCATTAACATTCCAAAACGAGCACGTTGATTGGCCATCCCAACCAGCGTGCCCATTGTAAATCCAAGAATATACCAACAGAAAAAGGTCCGGTCACCTGGACTTTTTTCTGTTGGTATATTTTTAATTTTAACTTTTTTCAACAAAAATAAAAACAAAATTTGTAGTCTGGAGGACTCTGGGCATACGAGAGAGACACCATGCAGAAAATACAAGGGAAATCAGGTATGTTGTTTAAAACTGAAGACACTTACCTAATTTCCACCATTCTGTCTCTTTCCTACTCTAAACTTCCCAAACCTTTTTTTTTAAATTAAAGTGGAGCAACTGAGATCTTTTCTGCGTTGCTTACTTTCCCGAGCACTGATGTACTGGGTATGCGTGGGAACGCAAGTCCCATACATATGCACAGTACCATCAACACAAGAAAGCAGTATAAAACTAGCCGCAGAAGAACAGTAATGCGCCATTATACAAAGACATTATTTAAGAAAAGTATTTTTTTTTCTTAAATAATGTCATTGTATAATAGCAATAACTGACTCTGTGGTTGTGGTATATTGAAATTTACCTACGGTTGGCTTTATTTAATCACTTGGGTTTCGCCCTTGTGATTAAACCACGCCAACAGTGGGTAAATCTTCAATATACCACACCAACATAGTCTGTTATTGCTATATTATACAATGACTGGCCATCAATATCCAAAATGAGCACACTAATTCATCAACCCAATCTGCATTACCATTGTAAATCTGAGCATATACCAATGAAAAAGGTCTGGTCGGCCAGACTTTGTTCCATTGGTATATACTGTAATTTTTAATTTTTTTTAACAAAAATAAAGTCCAGACTCTGGACATACCAGAGAGACAGGACAGAGAAATACTAGGAAAATTAGGTACGTTATTCAAATCTAAAGACATGTACCTGATTTTCCTTGTATTTCCTCCATTCTGTCTCTCTCATGCCCCTAAACTGGCCGAAACATTAAAAAAAAGAGCAACAGAAACCTTCTTTTCTCTGTTGCTTCCTTTGTTCCTTTGCACAGTACTGATGTAGTGCGTAAGCATGGGAACACAAGTCCCATACGCATGCGCAGTACATCAGACAAAGCCACAGGGTACCAGAAAAATGCGGAAGGGCACCACGGAGGCATTATACAAAGACATTATCTGAGAAAAGTAAGCAGTTTTTTTTCTTAAATGATGTCATTGTATAATAGCAGTAACCAATTCTGTAGTGTGGTATATTGATGATTAAACCATACCAACTGTGGGTAAATCTTCAATATACTACACTGGCGTCTGTTATTGCTTAAATATCTACTGTATGTCTAAAATACATTAAAAGTAATTCAACTAGAAGTCATAAATTGATCGACATATAACTAAGATTTGAAATATCATAAATATCGTAAATTTTATGGTAGAACCCTAAAACCTTAAATATTTGAAAGCTTATCTGCCCTTAGTCTTAACAAACTACTTAGAGACAGTGTCATTTAAACCAAGAAATGTACAAGCATTGTTTAACTTGCCACAGCAATTCTGTGGACTCAAGCCTATGTTCCCATGCCCCCCAGGGTTCAAAGGTATTCACATTGTTCCTCTTGTGCTTATGTGATGTATTATTCACATTAGAATTACTAATGTCATAAGTGTTCATACATTCTTTTCTTTAAAGTGCATTCGGACTTACCCACGTAATAACTGAGACAAAAATCACAAAAAGATAAATGTACCACTCCCTTGGTGTTACAGTCAGAACGATATTCCAGTTTAAACTCAAAATCAAAAGTAATGATTTTCAAAAGGTAGCCTTCATAAATACATTTGCAGTTTTGAGAAACTCTACATTTCCTCATACCACCAATTACTTTTTTTGTCCAAAGTTAGTCCCTTTTGGCACAACCCATTTTCAAACCTTCCTTAATATTGGGATGTTTTGTGTATACAAACTGTGGTCATGTTCCCACTGCCTTGCTTTGTAATATTATCATACCCCATACCCTTCCAGTTGTTTGTAATAATTCATTTAATAGTGTTACTCTCTCTTCAAATTTGATAACCATGATTTGTTCATAACTTACATTACACTCAACACTTTTTGTAAATATGTAAATACATTTTTAGTCTGTAAAAATATTGATATGTATATATCATGAGTTTGCGTTTCTGCTTTGTCTCTAACATTCTTGTATAACTGATTTTGACCATATTTTTGACTCAAATGTTTGATTATCTGTAAACTGTTTGTGTTTTTTTTTTTAGCTTTTCTCCGCTGGTCTCCACTGAGAATGGGCCACAAGCCCAGCTGGACCAACCCAGTTAAAAAATGTCAATAAATAAAATAAACAAAACTCACAATTGCATGAATAAAAATATCATGGATCTCCCTTCCCAGCAAATGTAGGAATTTGTTATATCTCTTGCTTGCCACTTCTTTCTTAATTTCTAACAACATGTTTTCAGGATAACTGATGCCCACCACTGCTTATCAGTATGCAAGTGCCATTAATATGAGTCATCCCAACCCTGGGACAGAAATCATGGAGCCTGAATCATCACCACTGACACTGGAGAGGGACATACACTTGGAATACCAATGGATACACTCAGCATTTCCAGATGCAAACCTGTCTGCGTCAAGTACAATTTCCCTTAAGAGCACACAGGGAGCACACTCAGGCAGGGGTCTGGATGTTTCTACATCTGTTTCCCTCCAGGTTCCCAGTAAGACTCCCCACAGGTATAGCTGTAGGATTAGGTCCTCAGCCAAGTGTCCAAACCATGTCTGACAGGATCCTGTCTGTAAACTCAGTGCCTCATGTCCATACCCCAAGTAGCAGACATACACACACACATGGAGAGATTTGTTTTGCGTGTGTGCACACACACACACACACACCTGGGAAAGGCTGGCACAATTTTATTAGCCATGCCCTCTTCTGCCCAGACTTGTAAGGCAGTTATAACTGCCACCAGACACTCCCCAATCAGCTACTGTAAGGCCCTCAAGAAAGGGTGTCCAATTATACTGTGTAATATTAATACTAATACAAATGGGAGTTGTTCACTAAGATGGCTAGGCCTTCTGGAGTGGCCCACACAGTGTCACCAAATAAATATAAGTGCTCTCAAAGGTTAGATACTTTCTTCAAGGACCAGGCACAATAAACATTTTAGATATATTTAATAATAAGTAATAGAAGAACATGAACATACTGAATATATATTTACAGTAAACCACAGACTTCAAATCACAGAAAATAATGAAGGTAACACTGATAGACAGAATTGTACAAATAAAGAGACACTCTAAACTAAGCTTCAATATATTCCTGACTGAATATAGAAGAATCGACTCTTCCCTACTTAAGTTACTACCGCAAGGGAAGATGCTGTGGGTGAGGGTCTTTTTAGTCAGGTTTCCCAAACAGGGTACTCAATACTCTGGCATTTCTCTTTCTAATATCTAAAATATAATTTTCAAGAAGGCTGGCAGAATGACCTCATCTGGTCACCTGACTCTAGGTTCTCACAGTATTCCCCTTTGAATATGAGATAGGAATTTAGCATAGACGGCCACAGTACACATCCAGGTGTTTATGGCAGTGCCTGGGGCCTCCCTCTTTTCACTGAGCTAATGAACAAAGGCTCTTTTCTAGACCAAGTGTCACTGATCCTATCCAGCACTGTGGGGTGCCATTTTAATGGTTTAACAGCTTATTTAAATTCTCTTATTTTTCTTAAAGTAAGTTAGCTATTTAACCTCTGCTGTGCTAGTATCCTCTATTAAAACATATACATTTAATTTTGTTACAGTAATACATATAAATTTATTTTCATTCCAGCAGGGTGCACTGTTTATGTATTTTAGCACAAGCAAACCTCGTCAATACATTTTCAGCACAGACGCCTGTGCAGATCAGTTTGATATACAACTGAAGTAACACAAGCATCTGGTATAAATCAGTTTGATATTCAAAGGACATATCACTCTTTACAAAACTTCGGCTGGCTATGCTGGCACTTGTCCATATTATCATAACCACAAGCAACAAACATATCAGTTAGTTTGTCCATTTCATCTAAACAATGGTCTTCCTGCATCCTAGTCATCAATGTGAGGTGCTGCATGTCCTCATGGCTACAGCATCACAGAGCACAGTGTTCTCACGTTTGTGAATCTCAAAACGGTACCACAACATGTACATGTTGCAATAGCTTTATGAATCCCCCCCCCCTAAATTTTTCTTTTAGTGAGAACTTTATCAGAAAGGAGAGGGGATTTTGAATTTGTGCAACAGAAACAAAATGATTTGTAAGTTACTTCAAGTGACTAATGTTCAACCTATCCTCAATGAGGGTATCAGTTTTAAGCCAGTCTTAAACTGAGGTGATTGAGGCAAAATGTTTTTATCTATGTACTGGTTGCCTTTACAGGTTCTACGTAAGCTCACTCTTATGTATGTCTACTGTAGTCATTAATGCTGATTTTTTTAAGCTTGTATTTTAAATTAGAGGTTTTTAACATGTTACAACTGCAGACTATTTTTATTTAAAGCAATCCCTTGCTTTATTGTGTATAATTCATATATGAACACACACACATCCTTTCCATATATGTAAACAAATATGTACACAAACATATATATATATATATATATATATATATATATATATATTTAATGTGTTTGTGTGTGTGTCTATATACATACACAAAGGAACCTAAATTTTAATTGACAGCACAAATTGTTCATTTGTAATTACTGAATTCCACTCATTGAGTACAAAAAAACTGATCCACAAATATGAAAAATGTCATGTTGATAAGAAATGTTATATTCAGTTAAAGGGGACCACAGTGGGACAACTCACAATGATTTATATGTGGGTATTTTGAATCTCATTTCATTTATACCACCATACATAATCCAGATACCAGTCACGCAGAGAAGATTTTTGGATGATTGCTGTCTACTATGGACTAGAGAAGTGAATTCTCTTCAGTCTTTATATTACCTGTGAATAGTAATCCTTTTGCTATGAAGTTCACTGCTATATATAGTTTCTTCACCAATTTTTAGTTGTTTAGTTGAAATGTAGTTATGAACTCACTAAAAAGACAATTTTTAAAAATAAAAGCTCGTTTAACAATTAATAATCTACCACAGTCCCTCCTCACAGTTTTTGGGATTCAAAATTTGCAGTGATCGTGATGATATGAAACAAAAATGGATTCTTTATATGATAGATTATGTAAAAAGTTATAGTAATGTTTTGGTTGAGAATGCCAAAAGAAAATCATTAGAAGACCCCATACAAGAACTGTTAAAATATAGGCCTAGACAGAAATAAAGTTTTAATAACTCTGTGGTTGGATTTGTTACTACCTGTGGCGTGTAAAACTAAATCTCAGTTCTAGAAACACATATACAAAGTGTTTGAAATTCAGGGACTCCTAACTTGCAGCAGGTCAATTACCTTTTCTGTATTTGTGGTTCTGTGTGTGTGTGTGGGGGGGGGCATCTCGTACATTCAAACAAAGGGTGCCCCTTCATCTCTAACATAAGATTCAACACGGAATACAGTGCCTTGGCTAAGCATAGATTAAAACACCAGGATGATTTTCTTGCTTCATATCTTTTGTCAGAGTAATTGGTTCTACATAAAATGTTTTTGATAAACCATACTAGTTAGAAAAAAAAGAAACATTTTGTATCATCAACTTAGGGTTGTTAACCTTTGAGGATTAAATAAATAGCAAAGGCAAAATCGGTATTTGTTAATGGAATAGCAGTATATTTACTGTTATCTTTGTTTTTTTTTTTTTTTTGCTATAGTCTTCCCTTGTCTTTATCTGATATTAAAATATATTTGTAGCTAATCTAACTTATTATATGCACTTTAGGAAAATAATCTTAACTTGTTGACTTGTACTCCCCAGATATAGTCATCCTGACAGAAATCTGGCTTAAACCTCATATTACCAGTGAGCAAATACTCCCTACGGGTTACGGCATACTAAATTTAGACCGGCTAAACAAGAAAGGAAGCGGTGTAGCTATAATATTTAAACAGCATCTAAACATCCAGATCTTAAAATTATCAGCTCCACAAATAGGCAATGAAGAAATAATATATACCAACTTCAAAATAAAACAAAACCATCAACCTAATTGAATGCTACTTCCCACCTGGCCAAAACATCCCTCCACTAGAAAATCTCCTCAGCTGGTCTACCTACCATCTCCCCCAAGAAACTATCATTTTAGGTGCTTTCAATATTGATTGGCAATCCTGTTCTGGCAACCATCCAACCCATCATGTAAACCTTCATGGCTTCACCCAAATAGTCCAGTCACCAACAAGGATAAATAAAAACTCCAGCAAGCACACTACCCTGGATTGGATACTAGTCAGTAAGAGCCCCCAGTCATATATAACAGGCTGCTTATCAAATAGCCTCAGTGATCACTCCCCAACATTCCTACTAAAAAAAAAAAATACCTATACCAAGCTAAACCGGTCATCTACCATCAAATACGTAAAAAACTAAACTTTAACCCACTTACATTCTTTGAGGGATGAGATAAATGTAACTAGCATCCTCTAAAGTACCTCAGTCTTGATGACACAGTTGAATTTTTTAATACTACCTTCCTCAGCATCCTTAATTACCATGCCCCCCATAAGACTTTCCAGAACCAAAGCACAACCCTCCCCATGGCTACAGAAAACCACTAAGTCAGAAATGAAAAACAGGGATAAAGCCTGGGAGCACTGGCACAAAACCAAAACCCCCTCAACTAGACAGACATTCCTAGAACTATGCAATAGAGTCAAAAAGCTAATAAAACAGGATAAATTCCAGTACTACCAGTCTGCCCTAGACTCCTCCCAACACAGCCCCAAACAATTCTGGTCCTCTATAAACTCCATTCTCCACCCAGGTAAAGTCAGTACCCCTCCTCCTAACATCCCTCACTTCTCAGAAAATATTGCTACCTCATTCAACACACACTTCACACAAACCATACTATCACTAGCTAAACAACACAACCCCCCTCCCCTCCAACACACACCTTCAACTAGTAATCTCCCCACTGCCTTCTCTTTTTCTCCTATACCTACCTCCAACAGAAAAAAAAAATCTTAACTAAACTCAAGCCCACCAAATTAGCAGCAGACAACCTCCCAAGTGAATACCTACAAATCGCAGCTGATGCTCTGGCCTTCCTAGTATCCATCTTGATTAACCGATCTCTGTCAGAAAGTTATGTTCCCTCACTGTGGAAAGTATCACATATAATTCCCCTCCACGAAGGCGGACCCTCCACAGATCTAACCAATTACCGCCCCATAGCTATTCTCTCTCCACTCTCCAAAATACTAGAGAGATGCATACACTCTCGGGTCTCAGACTACCTTCTTACTAACGACCTCTTTTCCAGTACTCAGCATGGTTTCCGACCAAACCATAGCACCACCACTGCCTTACTCTCCTTTACTAACATTATCATTCAGCATAAAAACAATGTCTCTCTCTCTCTCCTCTGCTACTTTCCTAGACCTATCTAAAGCATTTGACATGGTCCCACACAAACAACTCATCTCTGTCCTCAACCTATCCTTCTCTCAATCAGTCACCAACTGGTTTCAGAGTCACCTGTCTTGACCGCCAACAGTCCATTGTATGGCAGAATGACATATTGCCCCAACTACCTGTCTCCATAGGGGTTCCCCAAGGATCCATCCTTGGACCCCTACTCTTTGTTTTCACCAATTATATAGCCACTGCCACCAAACATGGCACACTCATGCAATATGCAGATGAGTCGATCATTATCTTCTCAGCCCAGTCCCTACACAAACTGCAAAAAGTCACACAGTAAGCCTTTTCCTCTGTTGAAACTTGGTTATCTGATGCCCAATTAATACTCAACCCAAACGCAACTAAACTACTCATCTTCCAACCCACCAAACATACTCAAAACAACTCTCACTTTAACATCACAACAAAAGACACCACTGTATACCCAACTGAACACACCAAATTGCTAGGAGTGGAAATAGACAATAAACTAAAATTTGACATTTACATATCCATGACCATAAAAAGTCCACAAAAACTAGGAGCGTTTTACAGAAATAAGCAACTTCTCACCAAAGCAGCAAAGATTTCAATAGCAAATTCCCACCTTATCTCCACCCTACTTTATGCCTCTCCAATATATACCAACCAAAGGCAATGCAATCTAAACAAGCTAGAGACCTGCTACAACAAAATTTCCAAATTCGCCACAGGGGCATCCTACCGTAGTCACCACTGTCTCTCACTTGCTGAACTGGGCTGGCTTGAACTCCCCCACCTCCTTCAATGGTATCAACTCTCACTCACCCACAAACTAGTAAACCATCCACTAAATGTCCCATCCCTCCAGAATCTACTCCAACCCTACCGTACCATCAGACCACTAAGATCCAGCAACAAAAATCACTTGCAGATCACTAAAGCCAATAACTCTGCTGGTGAAGCACTATTCTCTTGCGCCATAGCCAAATTATGGAACTCCTCCATACCATCATGCACCCACTTCAAAACTTTACTAAAAGCGCACCTGAAAACATGCTGGCTATGCCCTTGCAACTCCCACTCTAATATCACCCACCCCATCCAACCACTACCTTTCTTTCCACTCCACTAACTACCTTGATTATAGCAAGCTCAGATGCTCATAAGCCTAGTAATTATTATACAGCAGGAACTTCTTATTGTAACATTTGTTAATGTCTGTTATGTACTTCACAGATAAAGATTCTAGTTGTCTACTGATGTACTATGTTCTTCATCTGTAAATATGTTGTAAGTAATTGCTATGTTAAATTGTTAATTGCTATGTTATCTAATGTAACTTCTGTCTATTTTAACTGTGGAGCTTTTCTCCCTGGGCCTCTGCTGAAAATGGACTTGCGTCCAGTCGGACACTCTCGGTCAACAAATGTAAATACATATATTAACTGACTGAAGGGCCATTTGGGTCCTGTCTTGTTTCTTCAAAATTAAAGAACTTCAGATGTGTACTTAACACTGAAGAAGCTGTTCTATGGACTGAAACATAGGTTTATTCTTGTTTCAATAGGCATTTTAATAAATCAACATCATCATTTGTATCAATGTAGAGCTGTTATTTTCTTGATTTTATATATTGTAGTACTCAAGTGCATATTGACATGTCTATGTGGGGTTATATATAGGTATTTATTTATTTATTGACATTTGAGTACTGGGAAGGTCTGAGTAGGCGCCCATTTTCAGCGGAAGCCCAGGGATAAAGGCTGCAAACAACATGTTTTTAAGAGAAATAATTTTACAATCTTTAAAAATAATACAAAAATACATTTTAATAATTGTACAAATTAGACATAAAATGAAAATATTGGTTGAGTAGATACAAATAATATGATAATGATTAAATATTATAGACATTTTAACCAGTTTATTGAGAAAGTAAAAGTAAGTTAGTATAATGCAAAAAGGAATTGCAGTGATATTTTTATTATTTTGAGAAACAGGAATAAGAATAATGGCTTATTTTTAGATTATCTTAATGTCTCACCTTTCTTTAAATTCCCAGGGAAATTTTGTGATGATGTCATAGATTATCTGGACATCACCTTTACTAAGGATATGGTGAGAAGGAAATTTACAACTACAATACATAGGAAGGAGACATTTTCCAATAATTATCTTTACTTCCAAAGCTGTCGTCCTGGGCACACAAAACGGAACATCTATAAGGGACAGTTGGTCAGAGTGGCTCGTATGTGCTCTGAATTGAAACTGTTTGAAGCTGAAATGAGGAAAATCAGTGTAATGTTTATGGAGAAGGGGGTACCCAAAAAAAATTGTTAGATGATATAAGTGGAGAACTTAAAGCTGGGTGGGGCACAAAGTATAAGCCCTTATTTGTCAGTAGAGATGGATTAAGGATGGAGGACAGTATGTTAAGTGGGAAACAGACCATCAAAATGGGGATGGTAATCCCGTTTGCTTCAAATAGTCAGGACATCAAAAATATAATTGAGAAAAATTGGACGATATTTAAGGGTAACATGGACGATATGAAGTATGAGGGTAGAGAACCAAAATTTATTTATAAAACTGGTAGGAATTGTAAATCTCTCTTCAAGCAGAATATAGTTAAGAAAACTATACCCACTCGGTGTACGTTGTACAGAAAAAAATACCAACAATGCTTTATTTAGACACAGTATTGAATGGCCCCAATTCAACTTTGGTATTTTAGAGGTAGTCCCCAATGAACCCTAGAGGTGGTTGGTGGGAGTTAAGTCTAGAGTTAAGGAACTACAATGGCAGATTAGATTGAATGCAGTAATCCCCCCCCCCCCAGGAATAAGTGATTATTTATCTATACTACCCATTGTTAGGAAAAGAGCTTTAAATTTATGAGTTTTAAAACTGAGTGACAAATCTCATTAGAAAGATTTTTACAAATATGTTTTTGTAAGGTTGATCATCGTGTTTCACTGTTAGTCATTACAATTGGGTTATCCTGCTGGCAGGCTACACTCAGTCGGCCTGAATTCCAAAGTCTAGGTCTGGCATCAGTTGCTGTCTCCTCCTCCCTGACGTCAGTGCACTAGGGGTATAAAAGATGCAGCCTGATACCATTTTCTTCAGTCTTTCTTGCAGTGCAGTGCCCGAAGCAATAGCAGTTCGCAAGTGCCGGCCGACTCCTGAGTTTTTCAAATATGAATTTCTGATCCAAGGTCTTCATTAAAGCCAAGTACCCCATTGAGGAAACTTTTTTCTTGCTCCAGACCAATGTCAGAAAAAGTTAATAACTGTATTTCTTGTGAGAAGCAAATACCTCATAAGGATTTTCATTCTTACTGTATTCCTTGCCTAGGCCCTGATCATAACGTTGCTAGTTGTAGGTTTTGTGCTAGATTTAACCAATGCACTATTAAGCGTCAGTACGATTTTGCATTCCATTACTTTGGCAGAAGATTTAACAATATAATGCTGTTGGATCAGCCGACTACCGGAGTTTATAAAAAAACGTAAAGAAAAAGAGAAGGACAGGCATCCGAGATCCAAAACCAACGACGAGGCTTCTTTTAGGCCTGTCGCCGGTTCGGCAATTCTCAGTGAGGCGCTTTCGCAGCCCCAGACGCCGGCTACCTCAGAGCCACAGGCTGCTTCCGACTCCCACGTGGAGCCGACTAGGCCTCTGGATACTCAAGGTATTGGACACTCAGAAACTATTCCTTCAGATGGGTCCAGAGCCGCTGGGCAGGCATCGGGTTCTGAGGGTGTTTTCAGGCCTACACAGTTATATGTGAAACCTACTTCAGCTACAAAGACAAAGACTAAAGCAGCTCTAAAGACAAAGAAACCAGTACAGCACTCACCTGGACAGGCCTCCATGCCTAAAAAAGAGATGCTTAAAATGGCCGAAGACTTTATTACTTTGATCAGGGGATCTCATCCCCCTCCTGATAAGATGCCTAGGCGAGAGAATATGAACCTTCAGACCAGGTTTCCATTTCCTCTGATTCCTCCTCTGAACAGGATTACTCTATTCCTCCCTATGAGGATTCTGATGCTGAAGAATCTATACCTTTAGCCTCTCCTCCTGAGGTTTATTCTTTTGGGGAAACTCTGCATACTGTGAGGGAGCATTTCCACTGGGAGAGCCAAGATTACTCAGAATCCAAGAAAAGGCTGAGAGACTTTTTTTTTTACCCCAGCACATGCCCCTTGCTAATCCCGCCTGTTTTAGACATTGTAGATGATGTATTTTCAGAGTCTAGTCTTTCTCCAGACTCTTTACCACCAGCCCCTGTTAAACCAGACAGATACTATATGGTTCCTGATTCACATAAATTTCTGTGTAAGAACCCTGCAGCTGACCCAGAAACCATCTCTCAGGGTCCCAAAGGGGTCAAGGCTTCTACTGCAAAAAAAACCCTATCCCCTCTTGACAGGGATTCTAGGGCCCTAGACAGATGGGGCAAAAAGATTTATACCACTGCTACCTTGACGGTAAGAGCCTTAAATTGCCAATTTCATATGCTTAAGTATCAACAATATATTTTTGTCTTTGCTTAAACAGAAAATGTCAGCAAATACAGAATGTGCAGACAACAAAGAAATGCAGGATTTATTGCATGCAGCTGAACAAGTTGGAAAGCATACTTTGCAATGTGGTTTTGATTCTCTTGAGGCCTCCTGCAGGGCCGCTGTTACAGGTTCTGTCATTAGGAGGCATGCTTGGTTAAAAGAACAAAATCTGCCTGATCATGTTAAAGCAACACTATTAAACGCTCCTTTACAGCATGATACCTTGTTTGGTGCTAAAGCAGAAGAGGTGTTGAAGAAAATGGAGGGCAAAGCTAAATCTATGCAAACAGTCAAGGATTTCTTGCAGGTACAGCCTCCCAGATTTAGCAGGAACTGGCCTACAAAGAATTGGTCCTTTCCAATGTCAGACCACAAAGGGGCCGATACAGATGCCCCAGAGGCAGATCACAGCCCCAAGGCTCATACAGGCCTAAACAATGGGGTGCTTCTATCTCCCAAGAGCGGAGAGGAAAAATCACAGCCATACAGGAAACAAGTCTCAATGACTTTCCACTTCCAGCACCAAGCACTTAACTTTTGGCAGCCCCTTTGGGGGGAAAACTAGCACTTTTTTTTTACAAAATTGGCAAATGATCACCCAGGACAAATGGGTTCTGAATATAGTTTCACAAGGCTACAGGTTCCATTTTCAGACCCTGCCAAAGCTAAATGGTATGCCAGACCTGCCATGCAGTCAATGGGCAGAGGCACAAAAACAAGTTCCATCCCTCATGGACATGAGGGCCATTCAACAAGTGCCAGAGCAAGAGCAGGGACAAGGATTCTGTTCAAGACGGTTCTTGGTACCCAGAAAGGACAAAGCCTGGAGACCAATACTGGACCTATCTATTCTAAACACATATCTGGATATTCCAAAATTCAAAATGTTGACTCTACAGCAGCTTCTGCCCATGTTGGGCAAGAAGGCTTGGCTTGTGACCTTTGATCTAAAAGAGGCATACCTGCATGTCACAATCAGACAAACATGTAGAGGATACCTCAGATTCAAAGCTGGCTCAATGCACTACCAATTCTCTGCACTGCCCTTTGGCTTATCTACTGCACCCAGGGTCTTCACAAAGTGCCTGGCACCAGTAATTGCATTTTGCAGACAAAGAGGAATACAAATATATCCTTACTTGGACGACTGCCTTATTCAAGTGGAGAATAAGGACATTCTGCTACAGCATCTGGCATTTGTAAAGAGATTACTAACAAGTCTAGGGTACACAGTAAACGAAAAGAAATCAAAACTCGTACCCTCTCAAGAGGTAATATTCCTGGGTGCAAGCTTAAATACAACTGCCCAGATGGCTTATCTCACACCAGTCAAACACAGACAACTGACTACTTATTTCAAAATGTTGGCAACAAAGACCCAGTTATCTGCAAGAAAAATTCTGCAGGCTTTGGGTTTCATGGCTTCCTGCATTCTGCTAATTCCATATGCAAGACTGCATATGAGGAAACTTCAATGGTATCTAAAAAGAATTTGGACTCAACATTGCCACAGCCTGGAAACAATAATTACCCTCATTCCCTGCCTGCAACAGGAGTTTCGATGGTGGACAAAAGCCTGTCAGGACAACACGGGACAGCCATTCACCTTACCCACAGCCAGGCAGACATTGACAACAGATGCATCAGATTATGCCTGGGGGGCCCATATGGCAGGAAAATGTATTCAGGGCACATGGTCTGCAAGTCAAATGCATCTACATATCAAACAAAAAGAGATGCTAGCTGTTCAGAATACCCTGACAGTCTTCAAGGATCTTCTTCATCCGGGGCAACTACTAATAAAGACGGACAATACTACAGTCATGTGGTGCATAAACAAGCAGGGAGGCTCGCATTCCTACCCCCTCTGCAGGCTAGCCATGAACCTGTGGGATACAGCATTGACTTACCAAGTACATCAGCAAGCACAATTCCTGCCAGGAAGGACAAATACTAAGCAGAAACCTAATGGATCCCCACAAGTGGAAATTGGATTCACAAGTATTCAGCATGATAACAAGGACCTGGGGATGCCCGGGCATAGACCTCTTTGCCTCCCCTCACAACTACCAACTACAGAGATTCTGCACAAGGACTTATCACAAGCTAGCATGGAAAGTGGATGCTCTGTCTTTCATTTGGAAAGACCTAACAGTATATGCTTTTCCTCCTCTACCTCTCCTCTCCAGGGTACTCCTCAAGGTCAGACAAGAGAAACCCAATATGATACTGATTGCCCCAGACTGGCCCCGCCAGCACTGGTACCCAATCCTAAAGAGCTTGTCTCAATGCCCACCTTGGACATTACCTCAAATTCCTCACTTATTGACTCAACATGACAGTCGGATACTGCACAGCCAACTCAAGACTTTAAACCTGGCAGCAAGGCAGATAATGTAGCCTCTCGAGACACACCTCTCTCTAAAGCAGTGATGGATGTTATTTTGGAGGCCAGGAGGCCTAGCACCAGGAAATCTTATGCAGAAAAATGGAAGATATTCTGTGCTTGGAACCAGGCACAAGGTTTTGATACGACTGTTCCAAATATTCCTCAGATTTTGGGATACTTAACTGAGATGCTGGATAAGGGCCTTTGTTTTTCATCAATTAAAATTCATGCATCTGCCATTTCAGCTCATTACAATACAGAACCACCTATTTTTTCTCATCTGTTAAGGCAGTACCTCAGAGGAGCCAAAAGCATAAGACCCCCCTACAAGCACGAATACCCGCATGGGACCTCAACTATGTCTTGGAAAATCTCACACTGCCTCCGTTTGAGCCAGCCTCTGCAGCTGATATAAAATTCTTATCCTGGAAAACAGCTCTTCTCCTAGCAATAACCTCTGCTAGGCGAGTCTTAGAGTTACAGGCACTCATGGCTGTGGAACCCTTTATCATTTTCCATCCAGACAAGGTTTCTCTGAGGACAAACCCTACATTTATGCCTAAGGTAGTGTCCAGTGTGGCCCTTAACCAAACAATACATTTGCCTACCTTTTATCCAAACCCAAAGAATAAGGGTGAGAGAATTCTGCATTCTTTGGACATTCACAGACAGCTATGCTTCTACTTGGACAGAACCAAAGCTTTCAGAAAGACTGAACAACTTTGTGTCATATGCTGCAGCATCACAAGGAAGGCCCATCTCAAAGCAGGCTATTTCAAAGTGGATAGGTCACTGTATTCGTTTCTGCTATTCACATCATGGCGAATCAGTGCCTAAGGACATTAGGCCACATTCAACCAGAGCAGCAGCCACTTCAGCAGCCTTCCTCAGAGGAGTACCAACCAAAGACATCTTAGAGGCTAAATCACAAAAACACCTTCAATGACTGAAGAAACGTCAAACTGGCACGAAGTAATAGTTCAAAAGCTTAGAGGCTGCAACTTGGAGTTCAGTGCCTACTTTTACAAAGCACCATCACTTACCTCTCTACACTAAATCCAGGGCAGGCTTTGCCACTGCAGTTCTGCAAGGCCTGATAGCCTCTCCTAATCCTGTTTAGCACCAGCCTTCCAACCTTAGCTTTGGGATTCAACCCAATTGTAATGACTGCAACAGTGAAACACGATGAACATAGTACAGTTGTGCACCTACCATAAATGTAGATGTTCGAATGTATTCACTGTTGCAGTCCAGGTTACCCTCCCTCCATGTCCCCTTTTCTTTGCTGAGATTTATCTGTACTTCTCTATTCTATGCAACCTATGTGGTGTATTTGCTTGTAGATGAAGGAAAAGTTGTTTTTTGTGCATGCATGCTTATTGGCATAATTTAGCCTACCATTTTTGGGGCACCTGACATCTGCGGCAAGAAAAACTGAAGAAAATGGTGTCTGCTGCATCTTTTATACCCCATGGCGCACTGACATCAGGGAAGAAGCGACAGCAACCGACGCCGGACCTAGACTTTGGAATTCAGGCCGACTGAGGATAGCCTGCCAGCAGGATAACCCAATTGTAATGACTGCAACAGTGAATACACTCTAACATCTACATTTATGGTAGGTACACAACTATACTTTCTCTCATCTCTTTCACAAACAAAGTTATTTTGTTTTTACATTGAATGTCAGTACTCTCATATGTAGAATACTAGTATTATACTCATTGTGGTTTATAAGATAACTAGGTTTATATTAATTTTAGGTTATTTCATATATATATCTATATATGGATTCACTTCATAACACTGAAAGCTCAAAACACTGAAACCAAAACCCTGAAACTTCAAAATCTTGAAAACATAAAACACTGAAAGCTCAAAACACATATTATACATATACTGAGTTTAAACAACATAAATAATAGCACTTCCCACCAAGTGTATGCAGGGGGCAAGCCCCCCTGCTACTTATATATATCAGCTGCAAGATTACACTTAAATATATCAACTCCAGGATTGCACTTAGTGTAGTGAAGTGCAATCTTGGAGTGTATATATATACGTATCAGGGGGTGTGGTGGGCACAGCCCCCCACATGGGGGCTTGCAGGGGGGGGCTTTCCCCCCCTGCTTACACTTGGTGGAAAGTGCTAACATGTATGTTTAAACTCAGTATATGTATGATATGTGTTTTCAGTGTTTTAAGTTAGTGTTATGAAGTACATACCCTAAGTATCCAAAAACTTGATGTACATAGAGTTATGAACATACCAGTATTCAGTAGAAGTAATGAAGGGTATAAACAAACTCCAAAGAAAAAATACATGAAGGAATAAGCAATCTATTCCTATCATACATATTTAACAAATAATGTTTTTGTGATAAATGGTGATGTATAAATATCATAAGCTCATGCACATGGATGTGGACTAACTGGAAAAACAACACAAAGGCTCAATGTCAAAAAGTGTTGTCATACATCACCATCTACAGGTACCTGCTGGAAATATTTGAAGAAAATGTACTGCAAACTGTAGCAATAGATATATACTTCAATAAAAATGAACAAGATTAGTAACATTTACGATCGGAGAAACAAAATACTCCTGGATTTGGGAATATCAAATTGGCCTGTATTGACAAATGATATAACCATGTATAAATATAAGCCCAATGAATTATTCAATCAAGATATATTGCAACTAGTGCAAATTGAAAATCCTTGAACCATATATAGACAGATAACTTAGCATTATTGAATAGGAATACTGACAAACTAATAGGCTGTCACCCTTGTGGTCACTGTGCTTTTTGCAAATTTGTTTTCACCACCAAAGAATTCACTAGCAAAAACACAGGCAAGATTTATGATATTAAACATTTTGCCAATTGTAGTACGGACTGGGTGATCTATTTAGCTACATGCACTTGCAGGGCCTTCTATATTGGACAAACATCTAGACAGTTTCGTATCCGCATTTCTGAACACTTAGGGGATATCAGAAATGCTAGGCCTACCAATGCATTATACAAACATTCCATCATACACAAAATGGCCCAGTTTTCCTTTATTTGTATTGACAGACTTGTTGGTAACAGAATGTACAAAACAGGATGGCACAAATTACTGGATAACAAGGAAACCAAATGGATAGTCAAATTAGGTGGCTTGTTTCCACCAGGTCTTAATGACAAACTGCAGTGAATTACATAGTGTTATTAATCACTATTATATTACATTAATAACTGCATCATGTCAGAAATATTTTTTGGTTATTCTTTGTATTTTTTGCATGTAGGTCATTATATTCATCAGTATCTACATGGCATTCCACATTATTGTTTCATGGATGGCCGTAGCTAAATAACATTATTTTTCTAAATTAATTGTACGTCTTAACTTTTGCATATATTCACTGTCAATTTTTAATATTAATATTTTTTTGTGGTTATATTGTTGGTATACAGGAAGTGATGTCAGGTCACTCAGTTTGTATTTCCTATAAATGTGACTAATTGTGAGTTTTCAAATCAGCCACTGAAGAAAGCTAGTTGCTGAAACCGGTTTGTTTCACAATAAATGTTTTTTATTGCTACTCATGCTCAGGGTGCTGGATTTTTTCTCTTTTCATATTGTCAGGTCCCATGGATGCTGTGTTCTTGCCTTTGGAGAGTGTGTTTTTTACCTGTGCAGCCATGATTATAGGAACTTTGCATTCTTCCGGTATAGAGTGGGCCCTCTAGGGGGTGAGAGGGGGGTAAAGTTAGCACTGAACCTATCTGCTAGGATGTTTGCAATATCAGCTGGTTCTGTATATTTAGTGCCATTATGCTGTAACTCAGAGCAGATCTGAGTGTTCCCATTTAGATTCTTGACATAGCTATACAATGCTTTGTGGCTGTCTTTAGAGTCAGTGGCAATTTTGTTTTTGTAACTAGCTTTGGAGGATTTTATGAGGGATTTCAGCTTCTTACTGAGGTTGACCAGGGAGTTCCTCCAGTCATGGGATTTTACTCTTTTTTGCAATTGTTTCTTTCTCCTGTTATAGAGTTTGTTTATGGCAGAGGTCCACCAGATTGGCTTCGTTTTTTTGGAGGATAACATCTTGGTTCTATTAGGGATAGCATGATCCATATACTCGTGTAAGTGCTTATAAAGTGCATTTGTGTAGGATTCGGCAGTCATACCTCTATTGTCCATCTGCATGGGCGTCATGAAGTTTGCCACTTCTGTCTTAAGTATGAAGTTAGCTTTTGAGAATTTTTTTACGATGGTTTCCCTAATTGGGGCTGGGGTGGGATGTGGATGTCTAGGCTGATTAGCTTGTGGTCGGATCTGACCAACGAAGAATTGACCTCTGGTGTGGAACACCGGTTTCCCATGTTGGTAATGACCAGGTCTAGGATATTGCTGCCCCTGGTGGGGGTGTGAATAAGTTGATCCAAGGCATTGAAATTTATGAATTCTAGAAAACATTGAGCAAAAGAGTTGGTACATGAGTAGTTTTCCCAGTTAATGGTGGGGCAGTTGAAATCGCCCATTATTAGGGTGTTGGGTTGTACCCTAATACTTTCCAGTGTATCAAGAAATGAGGAGTGTGAATCCTGGGGCATGGTAGGGGGTCTGTAGCAAGCTACAGTTTGGATTGCGGTCTTGCCCAGAGTTAGTTGCACTTGGATAATCTCGGATACATTATGCTGTGCAACTAGCCTGGAGGTGTGGATATCCTTAATGAATATGGACACGCCTCCGCCTTTAGTGCTTCTTTTTGGGTTAGGTGGCCAAAAGGTGTGGTATGAATTGAAGCCTGGTAATGCAGGGGTGCTCTCTGGAGCTTTGAATCAGGTCTCTGTCACTGCACAGATGTCAATGTTCTCCATTTTAAGGAGTGCCTCGAGTGAGTGCATTTTGAGGTTTAGACTTCTAGCATTGAGTAGCATTGCCCTCAGATTTTGCTTGCTTGTACCCATTACGGTGGTCACTTTAAAAGTTAAGTAGATAATAATGGGATGGGGATAGTATAAAAGGTATTGTTGTAGATAATACGGCTGTTCTGATGAAGTCCCATTACTAAATGTGGAGGGACGAAAGCGCTTGACAGCCTTTATTTCTGGACATTCATTTATGTGAATAAATGGCATTTATTGGATTATACTGAATCCCTGTGCTTTTCTGGTGCTTGAAGTGCAGTTTGGATATTAGCTCTGATGCTAATGGGTCAGTATAGAGGGGGGGGGGTTGGTATAACTTTGCCTCTTATGCTGCTGGTATAGTTTTTTTCTTAAATATTAAAACTCTACAACTTTGGATTAAAACAGTGGCTCATATTTCTGTTTGATACTCAAGGTCCATAAGGTATGTACCTCAGGGAGGCGCATAATTGCTGGACAGGGATCTGTGACTCTCTCTCAGTTTATTAAGAATCATCAGCCAAGAAGAAAAACTAAATCCTCACAGTAAACTGTTCGGTTCTAAAAATTCAATGAAAAAAAAATAACAAAAACTGCAGCAAAAACACAGCAAGTGGATAAAACAAGCCAAGACTTTAATGAAAAGCATTCATCATTTCTTATTAAAGACTTGACTTGTTTTATCTACTTGCTGTGTTTCTGCTGCGTTTTTTTTTTTCATTTTATTTAGAATCATATTTATGTCCACTGCAGTGTCATGTGTATTGCAGAGTAAGAAGTTGTACAGAATTTTTATATATAAAATTCATACTGAAAATGTTAATTTGAGTACATTACATGTTGAAAGCCTCTATACAAGCATGCTACATGAAGTGGGTATAAAACCAGTGAATGTTTGAATTGAAAATAGTGTCTTGTATACCACTGAGTTTGAATAATTGATTGATTTATTAAGATTTGTTCTGGAGAATAATATGTTTCATGTTGATAAGTAATGTTATATCCAGTTAAAGGGGACCACAGTGGGGCAACTCTTGATGATTTATATGTGGGTACTTTGAATCTCATTTTATTTATGATATGATGCATAATTCAGATACCAAACATGCAGAGAAGATTTTTGGATGCTTGCTTTCTACTACGGACTGGAGAAGTGAGTTCTCTTCAGTCTTTGTATTACCTGTAAATAATAATCCCTTTGGTATGAAATTCACTGCTACATACAGTTTCTTTCACCGATTTTTAGTTGTTTCAGTAACTAAACTATTAGATAATTCAGTCATGAACTCACTAAAATGAAAATAATTTTCAAAAAATGCATTTTACTAGCTATTATAATCTACTACAGTCCATACTCTGTTTTTGGTATTCAAAATTTGCAGTGATCATGATGATATGAAACAAAAATGGATTCTTTATATGGCAGATTATGTAAAAGTTATAGTAATGTTTTGGTTGAGAATGCCAAAAGAAAATCATTAGAATACTCCATATAAGAACTGCTAAAATACAGGCCTTGTCGGAAATAAAGTTTTAATAACTATGTGGTTGGATTTATTACCACCTATGGCAGTAATTGATTTAAAATGGGGAGTATGCATGTGGAAACCTAAGGGTTGTTTCCCCTATGGGATTTGCAGTTTTTGTTTGTGTGTAAAACTAAATCTCAGTTCTAGAAACACATATACAAAGTGTTTGAAATTCAAGGACTCCTAACTTGCAGCAGGTCAGTTACCTCCTCTGTATTTGTGGTTCTTGTGTGGTGGGGGACATCTCGTACATTCAAACAAAGGATGCCCCATCATCTCTAACATAAGATTCAACACGGAATACAGAGCCTTGGCTAAGCATAGATTTTAAAACATCAGGATGCTATTTTTTAATTCATAGCTTTTGTTAAAGTACTTGGTTCTACATGAAATGTTTTTGATAAACCATACTAGTTAAATAAAATAGAAACAATGTGCATCATTAACTTAAGGCTGTTTACCTTCGATGATTAACTAGCAAAGGCAAAATCAGTATTTTGTTAATGGAATAGCAATACATTTGCTGTTATCTTTTTGCTATAGTCTACACCTGTCTATATCTGATATTAAAATATGTTTGTAGCTAATTTACCTTATTATATGCACTTTAGAAAAATGATCTTGACTGATTGAAGGGCCATTTGGGTCCTGCCTTATTTGGGTTCATATCACGTTATCGAAAGCCGATACCGTTGAATGCCACAATGTCGAACACTGTGCATCGAAGGCTAAAAATAGCAAAGCTGCAGAACATCAAATTCTTTCCTAGGGAAAGAATTTGGTTGTCCGTGTCTGTGGCTTTGCTATTTTTAGCACTGTGGTGGCAAGTTACAGGGGTTCAGGTAAGTGTGCGATTGTGTGGACGTTGGGTTTAGTGCGCAGGTTACGTGAGTTAGGGTTAGGGCGCTGGTGAGGTGAGTGTGTGATAGTGACGGACCTTAGGGTTGGGTTAAGGTAAGTGGATAGATAGTACTGTTTGTATAGTTTAGTGTAGGGTTAGATGTATGATTTTAAGTGTAAGTGTGTGGATTTCTGTTTTTTTGGTGTGCCTGTGTTGTGTGAATGTGTTTCAGAATAGCAAATTTTTTTCCTTGGGAAAAAATTTGCTGTTCTGAATGTTCGATATTGTGTGGTTTAGATTATTTAGGTTTGATTAAATGGTGTTCGGTGTTTTCGGCTTTCGATAACGTGATATAAATGCCCTTATTTCTTCAAAATTAAAGAATTTCAGATGTATACTTAACACTGAAAAAGCTGTTGTGTGGACTGAAACCTAGTTTTTTTCTTGTTTCAATAGGCATTTTAATAAATCATTAACATCATGTATATCAATGTAGAACTGTAATTTTCTTGATTTTATATATTGTAGTACTAAAGTGCATATCGACATGTTATGTGCAGGATGTGCCCATTGCTACGCTATCTCTTTGCAAAATATAATTACTATTTAAAACAAATACATTATTATATAAAACCAACTCAAGTAAATACCAAAGTAATTCAACCGTACTATCACTAAATATATGTCGTTCCATCAAATATTGTACCACCCATTCAAAACCTAACATGTTCGGTATAACTGAAGAGGGAACTTGCATCCAATGTTACCAAGTACCATCCCTCAACATCAAATGTACCTTGTGTCAACTCATAAAGATCAGTCAGAACCTGTCGAGAGTCACTCAGTATATGTGATTTGGTATTGACAAGTGGTCTAAAATGCTTTTCTAGAAAGATGGACATCGACTCTGTACTCCATTTTCTATCCGAGACTATAGGTCTAAATGGTGGATTTACAGGATCCACCGGTATAAAGGGAATCAAGGGATGTTGTACAAAAAAACAAAACAGACTTCTATCTATCAGCCCAGATGCCATCATACAACTCAATTTGTCTTTAATATGAATTATCTTGTTGTTAACATCAAGTAGTGTGTAATTTTACTATAAAAAGAATTGTCAGACAACATAATATTCATTTTGTCAGCATACCATGAAGAATCTAGAATCACAATAGGGCCCCCATTATCGGCAGGGCATATAACAATGCTTTGGTCAGATTAAATGTTCAAGCGCTACTTTCTCTCTAACAGTCATATTATAAAAAAGTGTTTCCCCTTGTTTGCAGAATTATAACCCTTATAAATTTCATCTAATCATATTTTTTCAAATGCCTCATTAAGGGGATATAAAATAGGTGTGCAAGTGTTTGGCTTCCTAAAAGCATATTCACTAGATTTAACTACATTGTCTTTATGTTACTTTAACATTTTTGTAAAAATTTTCATATCAAAAATCATCTGATTAATATTAGTACTCTGGGAGGGCACAAAAGAAAGACCCTTTTGTAACAATGATAATTCTTCAGTACTTTACTAGACAAGTTATAAATCAAGTCTTTTGCCAGTATCTCTTTATGCTTGGTGTTTCTACAGAGTCCTGATTCAACTTGTGTTTGTACCTTGTCCAGCTCTGAGACCTCAGTTGTCTCTCTGCAGTTGTCTGGTGTATAGGTAAAGGAAAAATTCTAACTGTTAGCCTTGCGTTGTTCACCAACAGCTTGAACCGTTTTATACTGGTCATTGTGCATCTCGGCAGCTACCACAAACGTTTCTCTCCTAGTTCTAATGTCTATGCCATTCACAGATGCACTGGAATCACCAATGACATCATCAGCTGTGTTGGTAGAAGCACGGTTAGTCGATATATCCCAGACAGAAGTGGAATTAGCTGACCTCTGCTGAACATAATCAGCATAGTTAACATTCACAGTTGACTGTTCCATAGTTTTCAATATTAACCCCTGCTGTCCTAGGCCAAGAAAACACATCCTTTCAAAAAATCATTTCTGTTTCTAGTTAGTTTCCTGATTTTAGTACGCAAAAGTTTCTGTTCATAAAGACTAGCTGCATCTAAAACAGTGCTAGCTATTCTATCAACTAGTTCAACAGAAAACTGCTCATTAAATCAGATGCACACTTTTCAATCTGCATAATTAAGTCTTGTTCTTCCTTCAACGCACAGTCAAGGAGTAATTTAATATATTTGAAACTCAATTAAAGATATTCTGCCACTCACCTAATAAAGTAGAATATGCAGTTCCTTATGGTGGCATCTTCAAGACATGTAGACCCCCTAGGAACAATACTGAATTTAAGACGTATTTCCAAATGATAGCGTTGGCATTGTGTTTCAGTTTATAAAAAAACATTCTGTAGTTTAGAAATACCTAGTCTCCGTTGCAAAATATCAGTGCCAGTCTGTGTCATCATGCTGCAAAGACATACCTTCCAGGGGATTCATGTCAGGATGTAAAAAGGGTCTATGTTATATATTCGAACTTTCAAAATTTTGAATACCATAGTTTCGATAACATATGGTCGAAACTTGAAAGTTCGAATATATAATAAAAAAAAAAAAAGAAAAACCTACCTTAATGGTGCAAGCAGGTTGGCTAGCCCGCCTGCACCCCCTTACTTAAATATACCAACTCCGAGACTGCACTTCAGTGCAGAAAAGGGAAATTCTCCCATTCTGCACCGTACAGCACCATTAAAGTCAACCTTTGAATACTTAATGCCAATCATATGGTGTTAAACATATGACATTCAACATTTCAAGTGTTCGTTTATTTGATATAGACAGTGTAAAATGCATTGCAGCTTGTCCTTCAGAGAGACATTATTGCATTTCTCGGTCATTGAGGCAGGCACATAATCCAGTTCAATATTCCCTTCAGCCATGGCCACAGCACTGCATCATAACAGGAGGAAATAACAATCAAATTAGACATAAAATGAAAATATTGGTTGAGTAGATACAAATATGATAATTTAATTAGATAAATTTTAGCCAGTTTATCGGGAAGCTAAAGATAAGTTAGTTCAATACAAAAAGGAATTGCAATGTGAGGTATGAGTAAAGCAGGCTTATGGCATATTTAGAGAGAGAGCCAGTAGAGAGAAACTGCTAGAGGTAAGGAAGTGAGTGAAGCAGGGAGAGTAAAGAGGTATAAGGAAGGAAAAGGTACTTGTTCATATTTAGGGATGTAATTTATCCTAGTGTTGAGCAAGAACAGAGACCGCTTTTGGTTACAAAGTGTTTCAGAATGTTTTTGAAGGATAGGAGGGAGGGTATTAACCTGATAAATACGGTTAATGTGTTTCAGACCTTAGCAACATGATATGATACAGACAATGCCCAGCAGATTTGATAGATTTCTGCACAGACAGGAGTTTTTGCTCATTGGATAGTAATGACCAACTAGGAGCATAACTGTGTAGAATGTTTAGTGCTGGACAAGCAGATGGATGCTGGATAATTTTATAGGTGCAGAGGGATAATGTGTGACTTTTCCAGAGAGGGGGAATGTGGGATTCATGGACTGACTTATAAGGATTGAGAATGGATAGGCAATGGTGTTAGCCGCTATTTTAAGGTACTCACTTAGGTCATCAGTTGAAAGTAGAGCATGGTTTGAGTAGTTTTACATAGTATGTGGATACGGGTTTGAAGGTGAAAGTGATGTAGTGATATTTGGCTGCTAGGCATGTTTGGGATTAGATACTGAGGAACCTTTGTTAGAGATGCTATACTACACATGAAAATAGAGTTGAATTTTATTGTGGTTTTGAGTAATGAGCTATTGGGAGAGAGGTTAGGTTTGATTTTTTTTTTTTGCTTCAATGGCTGCCCAGAATGTTTTAGGCTTGTGTTTACTATTATTCTGAAGGTTACTATAGTGTAGTTTTTGTCTTCATTACCTTGCTTTTTAGTACAATTGTGAAGCATTTTCTTAAGATACTGTAGCATTTTATATTTTTGCTGTTCTTGCCTTACTTTTTCTGTATCCTGCATTAGCATTCTACTCTTTGTGGCCAGCTACATTACATTATTCTTTTTTAGGTATGTATATGCATCTATAAAATATAGAATTATCTAAACACACAGCGATTGTGGAACAAGTGGTCTGAAAAAAAAAAATGATTGAACAAGACAGCCATTTATGCAGAAGCACCATATTCTATTGACATTCACTGAGGCACTCTATACTGTAACCAGAAATACATGTGCATATATCCAGCGCCGCATGTACACAAGCAGTAGCACACCAACGCATACAGTAAAAGAGCAACAGCTTCCCTGACTTTCCCCATATTGGGACATTACAGTTTCTCATATATCAACTTTGAGATCACTGAACAATGGGGAAAAGGCATGTTCCCAGTCTCCACTGTACTTCATTCTTCCGCAACAAACTAAACGCACTGTTTTTTTTTTTTTTTTCAGCTTGTGCCTCTGACTGGGGCCCTGCTCAAGCCAATAGACAAGTTGTTCTCTTGTTTGATTGAATGGCAACACACATACACATATATATATATCTATATATCTATCTATATATATATATATATATATATATATATATATATATATATATGAGTGTGTGTGTATATATATATATATATATATATATATCTCTATATGAACAAACGTTTATTTTCACTAATCAAAAATGTATTTATTTGTATTTGTTTTTTATTGAGGTAAAACACTAATCTCTATGGATCTTTTTTGAGGGTCAACCCGGGAGCAGTGTCTGGTTAAGTTGGAGGATGAGGGAATCAAACCTTGCATGATGTAAACAAGAATAGTAGTGCACTTTATATTTTTTATTTGAGACGGAAATTAGAGTACCTTAGATTCTTTTCAAAGCCCACATAGCCTCTCCAGTGTCTCCCTGACCCTGATTCCAGCTAAGCAAGTACTTCAAAATAAAGTGCTTTCCACAGGTACGATGTTCTTCGTGTTTCACTGTTGCAGTCATTTACATTTGGGTAGTCCTGCTGGCAGGTTGCCCTCAGTCAGCCTGAATTCCAAAGTCCTTGGTCCTGCGTCAGCTGCTGTTGCCCCTTCCCTGAAGTCAGATCATCAGGGGTATGAAAGATGCGGCAGACGCCATTTTCTCCAGTCTTTCTTGCCGCGCGGTGCCCGAAGCAGAAGCAGTTTGCAAGTGCCGGTCGGCCGACTCCTGAGATTTTCATGTTAGAATTTCAGATCTGAAGTCTTCAATAAAGCTAAGTACCCCATTGGGGAAACTTTTTTCTTGCTCCAGACCGATGTCAGAAAAAGTAAATAATTGTATTTCTTGTGGAAAGCAAATACCTCATAAGGACTTTCATTCTTACTGTATTCCTTGCCTAGGCCCTGATCACAATGTTTCTGGTTGTCGGTTTTGTGCTAGATTTAACCAACGCACTATTAAGCGTCGGTATGATTTTGCTTTAAACTGTTTTGGACGCCGGTTTAATTATCCAGAAATGTCATCAGATAGCCATCCGACTACTGGAGTTCACAAAAAATGCAAAGAAAAGGAGAGAGAAAGAGAACTGAGGCCCAAACCTGACAACAAAGCTTCTCCTAAGCCAGTCATATGTTCTCAGTGAGGTGCTTTCGCAGCCCCTGATGCCCGCTACTTTAGAGTCGCAGGCCGCTACCGACTCCCACACGGAGTCAGCCATGCTACTAGAAACTCAAGGTATTGGAGCCTCGGATACTATTCCTTCAGATGGGTCCGGAGCCGCTGAGCAGGCACCGGCTTCTGAGGGGTGTATTCAGACCTAACCATCTTTACATTAAGCCAACCTCAGCTTCAAAGGCAAAGTCTAAAGCACCTTCTAAATCAAAGAAACAAACTCAAGAGCCACATGGACAGGACTCTATGCCCAAAAAACAGATGCTAAAAATGGCCGAAGACTTGATTGCCTTGATCAGAGGTTCCCATCCCCCTCCTGATAAGAGTCCTAGGCAAGAGACTGACTATGAATCTTCAGGTGAGGTTTCTATTTCTTCTGATCAGGAATATTCTCTTCCCCCCATGAGGATTCTGATGCTGAAGAATCTATACCTTCAGCTTCTTCTCCAGAGGACTATTCTTTTGGGGAAACCTTGCATACCATGAGGGAGCATTTCCACTGGGAGAGCCAAGATTTTTCAGAATCTAAAAAGAGGCTCAGGGATTTCCTTTTACTAACTCAACACAGGCCACTAGCCATTCCACCTGTGTTAGATATTGTAGATGATGTGTTTTCGGAGACTAGTCTTACCCCTGACTCCTTACCTCCAGCTCCTGTTAAGCCTGACCGATATTACAGGGTTCCTTACTCTCATAAATTCATTTTTAAAAACCCTGCTGCAGACCCAGAAACTATTTCACAGGGTCCCAAAGGTGTTAAGGCTTCTGCTGCAAAAAACCCTACCCCCTCTGACAGAGATTCTAGGGCACTGGATAGATGGGGGAAAAAGGTTTACACATCTGCTACCTTGGCTATAAGGGCCTTAAACTTTCAGTTTCATATGCTCAAATGTCAGCAACATGTCATGGCATTGCTTAAACAGAAAATGTTATTTAACTGTGAATGTGCAGAAAACAAGGAAATGCAGGATTTATTGCATGCAGCTGAACAAGTTGGAAAGCATACTTGCAATGTGGTTTTGATTCTTTGGAGGCCTCCTGCAGGGCTGCAGTTACGGGTTCTGTAATTAGGAGGCATGCTTGGTTAAAGGAACAAAATCTGCCTGATCATGTCAGTTAAATTACTAGATGCACCTTTACAGCATGATACTTTGGTGTTAAGGCAGAGGAGGTGTTAAAGAAAATGGAGGACAAAGCTAAATCTATGCAAACTGTCAGATTTTTTACAAGTACAGCCACCAAGGTTTAGTAGACACTGGCCTACAAAGAATTGGTCCTTTCCTGTGTCAGACAGACCTCAAAGGGGCAGATCCGGATGCCCTAGAGGCAGATCCCAGGCGCAAGGTTCATACAGGTCAAAGCAATGGGGTGCTTCTACCTCCAAAGTTGGAGAAGACAAGTCACAACCATACAGGAAATGGTCCCAAAGACTTCCCCCTGCCTGCACCAAGCACTTATCTCCTAGCAGCAGCCTTAGGGGGAAAATTAGCACTTTTTTCTCAAAATTGGCACATTATAACCCAGGACAAGTGGGTTCTAAATATTGTGTCACAAGGGTACAAGTTCCATTTCCATACCCGGCCAAAAACAAATGGCTGGCCAGATCTGCCAAAAAATCAATGGGCAGAGGTACAAAAACAAAAGTCTCATCCCTCATGGACATGTGGGCC
The DNA here is from genome assembly GCF_019279795.1 of Protopterus annectens. Taxonomy (NCBI): domain Eukaryota; kingdom Metazoa; phylum Chordata; order Ceratodontiformes; family Protopteridae; genus Protopterus; species Protopterus annectens. The sequence continues at coordinate 1,109,613,117 of NC_056748.1, forward strand.
ATTCAACAAGTACCAGAGCAAGAGCAGGGACAAGGATTTTACTCAAGGCTGTTCTTAGTACCCAGAAAGGACAAGGCCTGGAGACCAGTACTGGACCTATCTATTCTGAACACATTCTTGGATTTACCAAAATTCAAGATGATGACTTTGCAGCAGCTTCTGCCCATGCTGGGCAAGAACGCTTGGCTGGTAACTCTAGACCTAAAAGAGGCATACCTGCATGTCCCAATCAGACAGTTATGCAAAAGATACCTCAGATTCAAGGCTGGCTCAATGCATTACCAATTCTCTGCACTGCCCTTTGGCTTATCTACTGTGCCCAGGGTCTTTACAAAGTGCCGGGCACCAGTAATTGCATTCTGCAGACAAAGAGGAATACAAAATATATCCTTACTTGGATGACTGTCTAATTCAAGCAGAGAACAAGGACATTCTTCTACAGCATCTGGCGTTTGTGAAAAGACTTATAACATGCCTAGGGTACACAGTCAATGAAAATAAATCAAAACTAGTACCCTCTCAAGAGATAATATTCCTGGGTGCAAGCTTAAATACAACTGCCCAGATGGCTTATCTCACGCCAGACAAACAAAGGCAACTGATTACCTTTTTCAAAATGTTGGCAACAAAGTCCCAGTTATCTGCAAGAAAAATTATGCAGGCTTTGGGCTTCATGGCATCCTGTATCCTACTAATTCCATATGCAAGACTGCATATGAGGAAACTTCAATGGTACCTAAAAAGTGTTTGGTCTCAACATTGCCACAGCCTGGAAACAATGATTACTCATTCCCTGCCTACAACAGTTGTTTCAATGGTGGGCAAAGGCTTGTCACCAAAACAAGGGACAGCCATTCACATTACCCCCAGCCAGGCAGACACTAACAACGGATGCATCAGATTATGCCTGGGGGGCCCACATGGCAGGAAGATGCATTCAGGGCACATGGTCCTCAATCCAAATGCATCTACGTATCAATCAAAAAGAGATGCTAGCTGTTCAGAATGCCCTGACAGCCTTCAAGGACCTACTTCATCCAGGACAACTACTGATAAAGACAGACAACACCATGGTCATGTGGTATATAAACAAGCAGGGGGGCACACATTCTTACCCCCTCTGCAGACTAGCCATGACTTTGTGAGACACAGCATTGACTTAACAAGTACATCTGCAGGCACAATTCCTGCCAGGAAGGAAAATACTCTGGCAGACGAACTAAGCAGAAACCTCATGGATCCCCACGAGTGGAAGCTGGATCCACAAGTCTTCAGCATGATAACAAGGAAATGGAGATGCCCAGACATAGATCTATTTGCCTTGCCTCCCCTCACAACTACCAACTAAAAAGATTCTGCACAAGGACTTATCACAGGCAAGCATGGAAAGTGGACGCCCTATCAGTATATGCCTTTCCCCAATTGCCTCTCCTCCCCAAGGTACTCCTAAAGGTTTCTTAGACAAACAGAATGAGGCTCACCACAGCACAAAATAAAATTGGAACACAATTTATTGACTGCAGTAACCAAAGTAAGCGCTTTCACATTTCACAACGCTTCATCAGACTTTTGTAACTGCTAGCAACTCTAACCATACTTAAATAGTAACATAATACACCCTGTATTCAATTAATCAGTCAAATCATACGAGCCTTTCACATTCTAAAAGCAACAGGCAGACTGTCACAACATCAAATACATAACCCCCTCACATATATAAAAAAACATAACATGTATATATATATATATTTATATATATATATATATATATATATATATATATATATATATATATATATATATATATATGGGTCTACTTCATTTGACCTAACTGTCATTTGCCCGACACTCATTTTCCCCGAGACCAAATGACTGAAAGCTCATTTGCCCGACACTTCATTTGACCGACAAGTAGTATTAGCAAGAAAATGGAATATGCCCCCTTCCCCACTGTAGTGCGACCCTGGAGTTGGAATATATAGGTAGGGGGGGTGTGGGGGGCACAGCCCCCCACTTTTCTTTTACTAAGCAATATTACATCAAAAGTTAACAATATCATATGAAATGAAATGGGGGGCACAGCCCCCCACACCCCCCCTACCTATATATTCTAACTCCAGGGTCGCACTACAGTGGGGAGGGGGCATATTTCATTTTCTTGCTAATACTACTTGTCGGTCAAATGAAGTGTCGGGCAAATGAAGTGTTGGGCAAATGAGCTTTCAGTCAAATGGGGTCAGGAAAATGAGTGTCGGGCAAATGAAAGTTAGGTCAAATGAAGTAGACCCATATATATATATATATATATATATATATATATATATATATATATATATATATATATATATACACACACATCAAGAAATATATAAAAAAGAGAACAGCAACTTGTATATGCATATAATAGTAGGGGTGTGCTGCTAAAAATGGTTTTAAGGTTACTTTCTCATTTAATCCATGCCCCTTACAACTTTGTAACCTTATTATCCATCTTTTTTCACATTCCTCTGTATAGTTCTTTGTCTCCCAACCTACTTGTTACCCCAATCAATTCTAAAACAATGAACTTAAATTTGTCATCCCTTTGTCTAAAACATGCCGGGCTAAGGCATTGTGTTCATCTTCTCTATTTATTGCATAAATATGCTCTCTAACCCGTTCCCTAAGACTCCTATTCGTTTTACCTACATAAAAACATGAACAACTCTGGCAGACAGCTATATATATCAAGTTCCTTGATTTACAGTCTGCATAGAAATTGAAATTATATTTATAGTTCATATCTGGATGTACAAAATCACTTCCCGACATATACACACAATGATTACAATTTGTACAAGGTAGTGTCCCCTGTCTATTTGATTCCACGAGTGTACTTTTATTGTTGCTATCTTCATAACATAGCAACCTCTTAAGCGACTTTGTGTTCTTATATGAGAAACACGGTCTCTGGCCCACAATTTGGATTATTTTCTCATCTGTAGTAAGTATCCCCCAGTTCTTTTCTATTATTCCTCCGATTCCTTTATTCATGTTTGTATAAGGAATTGCTACTCTATTCTCATTATTTCGTTGATTTCTATTGTTATTAACATTCCCACCATTCCTATATAAATATGGTCTCCCCTTTCTTTTCCTTATTGAGTCATTTATTTGATAAACGGATTCAACTTCATGTTTGTTATAACCTCTTGACATTAAATCATTCACTAACATCTCTTGTTTCTTGTTGTAACTGTCATCACTTGTAGTAAGGCGTGACATTCTCAAAGTCTGTCCTTTCACTATATTATGATATATATGCTGGGGATGCATACTATTTCTATGTAGCGTACTATTTTTCCAACATGGTTTCCTATATATCTCAGAATGCATCTCCCCATTCATCTTGATCACCTTCACATCCAAGAATTCCATCTTCTCATAAGAATGTTTCTGTTCAAATCTCAAAAAATCTGTGGTACCTTTAATATATTCAATGAAGTCATTCAACTCCATTTCTGTGCCTCTCCACGTCAAAAACACATCATCCACAAAACGTTTATAGAAGTTTATATGTTTATTAAATATAACATTTGACAGGACATATGTGCTTTCCCAATATGCCAACACTAGGTTGGCATAAGAGTTGGCACATGGGGTACCCATCGCAGCACCTTTTTTCTGTAAATAGTAGATATTTTCATATAGAAACACATTATTTAATACTACGTCAAGTAGAGCTAAAATCTTAATAATGGAGCTACTTGATATCCCTTTCTCAATTAACAATAAACTCAGGAACTACATTCCTGTATAATTTGGAATTGAGGTGAAAAGAGACGCCACATCTAATGTGACCAATAGATCAGCGTGTGCCTCCTTATTATTCAAAATGTAGTCTCCATAACTTTCCAAAAAATCTTGTGCATCTCTCAATATGGAAATAGTCTCATTTACTACTGGTCGAAGTTGCTTCTCAAAAAATATAGAAGCCGGTTCGGTCAACCAACCACCACCCGAGACTTTCGGTCTCATGGGTGGATTGCTGTAGGTTTTATGTACCTTAGGAAGTCCTCTTATGGTGGGAATTAGGGGATTCTCAACTAATAAATACTTGTACAAGTCATCATCAATTGTGTGGCATAAAAGCATATCATATAGCTCAGAATTTATTTAGCATAGCTCCATTCAGTGTTTGATAAGTCCCAACCTCATCCAACATATTTCTCATACTAGTTGCATACATTTCAGTGTCCAACACCACAATGGTGCCACCCTTATCAGCCTGCCTGATGACTATCGCTCTATTATCTTGTAACTTCCTTATTGATTGAAATTCATCATAAGTTAAATTGTAAAATTCAGATTTACTGCTTGTTTTGTATAATTCAAACAAATCATGCTCACAGGCGTTTTCAAAGGTCTCTGAAAGAGGATGTCCCTGTGGTATAAAAACAGAAGGAACGTGAAAATAGATGGATAATAAGGTTACAAAGTTGTAGGGGGCATGGATTAAATGAGAAAGTAACCTTAAAACCATTTTTAGCAGCACGCCCCTACGCTCATTAAGTTGTGAGCAACTATTATATGCATATACAAGTTGCTGTTCTCTTTTTTATATATTTCTTGATGTGTGTGTATATATATATATATATATATATATATATATATATGTTTTTATATTTATGTTTTAACATGTTTTTAATATATGTGAGGAGGTTATGTATTTGATGTTGTGACAGTGTGCCTGTTGCTTTTAGAATGTGAAAGGCTGTTATGATTTGATTAATTGAATACAGGGTGTATTATGTTACTATTTAAGTGTGGTTAGAGTTGCTAGCAGTTGTAAAAGTCTGATGAAATGTTGTGAAAAGTGAAAGCGCTTACTTTGGTTACTGCAGTCAATAACTTGTGTTCCAATTTTGTTTTGTGCTGTGGCGAGCCTCATTCTGTTTGTCTAAGAGTTACTACATTGAAAATGAAGAGGCTCCAAGCCCAGAAGCTGGTTTGGTTTGATTTCTCTACTCCTAAAGGTCAGACAGGAGAAGCCAAAAATGATACTGATTGCCCCAGTCTGGCCCTGCCAGTACTGGTTTCCAATCCTAAAGAACTTGTCTCAATACCCAGCTTGGACCTTACCTCAAATACCTCATCTACTGTCCCAGCAAAACAATCAAATCCTGCACAGCCAACTCAGGACTTTAAACCTGGCAGCATGGCGGATAATGTAGTCATACAAAACACACCTCTCAGTAAAGCTGTGATGCATGTCATTTTGGAGGCCAGAAGGCCTAGTACTAGAAAATCTTATGCTGGAAAATGGAAGAGATTCTGTGTTTGGAACCAGGCACAAGGAACTGATATAGCTGTGCCAAATATTCCTCAGATTTTGCAATACTTAACTGAGATGCTGGGCAAAGGCCTATCCTTTTCATCTATTAAAATCCATGCCTCTGCCATTTCGGCTCATTACAAAGCCACCAATCTTTTCTCATCCCTATATAAAACATTACCTCAGAGGAGCCAAAAATTTATGACCTCCAAGGAGATCACCAATGCCTGCATGGGACCTCAACTATGTCTTGGAAAAACTTACCCTGCCTCCTTTTGAGCCAGCTGCTACTGCTGATGTAAAGTTTTTATCTTGGAAAACAGCTCTGCTCCTAGCAATAACTTCTGCAAGATGAGTTTCAGAGCTACAGGCACTCATGGCTGTGGAACCTTTTTATCATTTTTTTATCCAGACAGGGTCTCTCCGAGGACAAACCCAACATTTATGCCTAAGGTGGTGTCCAGTGTGGCTCTTAACCAAACTATTCATCTGCCAACTTTTTATCCAAATCCACAAAACAAGGGGGAGAGAATTCTGCATTCTTTGGACACGCACCAAGTTTTCTGAATGACAGAGCAATTACTAGTGGCATATGCTGCAGAATCACAAGGAAAGTCCATCTCAAAGCAGACTGTTTCTAAGTGGATAGGCCACTGCATTCGTTTCTGCTGCTTACACAATGGCAAGCCAGTGCCTAAGGGCATTAGGCCACATTCAACCAGAGCTGCAGCCACTTCAGCAACCTTTCTTAGGGGAGTACCAACCAAGGACATTTTAGAGGCTGCTACTCGGAGTTCAGTGCACACCTTTACAAAGCACCATCATCTGCCACTCTACTCTAAATCCAGGGCAGGCTTTTCCACTGCAGTTCTGCAGAGCCTCATAGCTGCTCCTAATGCTGTTTAGCTCCAGCCTCCCATCCATAGCTTTGGGACTCTACCAAGTACAGTTGTGTACACTTGCCATAAATGTAGATGTTCGAGTGTATTCACTGTTGCAGTCCAGGTTACCCACCTGCCATCCCCCTTTCTTCTGATGGAACCTATGTGGTGTATTTGCTTGTAGATGAAGGTAAAGTTTATATTGGTGCATGTATTTATGTGTGTATGTATGTATATGTGTATATATATATATATATATATATATATATATATATATATATATATATATAAATTTTGGCTACCCTTTTAGGGTGCACCTGACATCTTGGGCAAGAAAAACTAAAGAAAATGGCGGCCGCATCTTTCTTACCCCTGATGACCTGGCGTCAGGGAAGGGGCGACAGCAGCCAACGCAGGACTCAGGACTTTGGAATTCAGGCCGACTAAGGGCAACCTGCCAGCAAGATTACTCAAATGTAATGACTGCAACAGTGAATACACTCGAACATCTACATTTATGGTAAGTGTACACGACTGTACTTTATGTAGCCTGCAACAGTGAATACAATCGAACATCTACATTTATGGTAAGTGTACACGACTGTACTTTATGTATACTGCGACAGTGAATACAATCGAACATCTACATTTATGGTAAGTGTACACAACTGTACTTTATGTATACTGCGACAGTGAATACACAAACATTTACATTTATGGTAAGTGCACACGACTGTACTTTATGTATACTCCGACAGTGAATACACTCGAACATCTACATTTATGGTAAGTGTACATGACGGTACTTTATGTATACTGCGACGGTGAATACACTCGAACATTTACATTTATGGTAAGTGTACACGACTGTACTTTATGTATACTGCGACCGTGAATACACTCGAACATCTACATTTATGGTAAGTGTACACGACTGTACTTCTCTACGTCATGCTTCCAAGCATTTCCTTCACAGTTATCCTCCATCTGAGGAGCTAACTTTCAGGTGCCCCCCTTATATATACCCTTGATTGTCAATTAAAACCTCATTAACTAGCTAACCACTGTGCATTCCAGAACTCCATGGTGCATAACACTGATACCTTACGCGTGCGTGTATGTGCCTGCATATAACACATACACACAGGGTGCCTTTAATTTGTTCAAAAGTCAAATGGTCGATTTTCACTTGAATCTGCGTTACATTAATAATAATTGGTCGATGTATATGCAATCAAGTGAAAATGGATTGTGTGTGTAAACATGTGTTGGTGTGTGTATGGGGGGATTTGGGTTATGGGTGAGTTGCTGGCTCTTGTGAAATTGGCAACAGTGGGATAACCAGGTTTTCCTTATTCCCCACTGTTGTGCGATCTTGGAGTTAGTATACTTAATTAGCAGGGGATGTGTGTGTGGGCTGTGAACTTCTTTTCGATGGTTGCTTACATTCAGATGTAGTGTGCTCAATATATTGAGACATTTGAATTGGTGATATTCAATGTTTCATTATTGACCCGTGTGTGTGTGTGTGTGTGTGTGTGTGTGTGTGTGTGAGTGTGTGTTTATGTATGTATGTATATACAGACTTGCATGCACTTTACCAGTCCAGGTATCTGAAGAGTAACAAAACTATATGCTGCAGAATACAGCCTTGATTTCTTGTCATGCACTTGTGTGTGTTTCTGTGTAAACACAAACTTGCACTAAACTGCATGCACATATATACATACAGATAAACACTTCCATGGTCACTATATGTGCTCTATAGTATAACATTACAGATTTTGTCATTTGCTTAGTGTTTGTGTAACACAGGATTACCATCTCCTCAGTCCATGCAGAGGTATGATAGACAGTGTGGCATGTTCAGGGCTGGCCCATACAACTTACTGATACAAACTAAAACTTATGGCCAAGAGGAATGCATTCTCATCTTCTTGAGCATTCATGCATATTTAGTTTTACTGTCATGTAGAAGACTTTTCGTGAACTTTCATTTTGTAAGATGCCTAATTTTATTTTGCCTACTGTTGTGCAGCAAACATGGAGTCAAAAAATTAATTTTCCACTGACATCAGTTTTTATACTGTGCCACTGGTAAAGCTAGATTAGTACTTTTGGCTGCCACGTTAATTTTCCACTGGAATGTTGTCTTGTTAATAAACAGCCCCTCATCACAATTATCAGGACGGTGTTAGGTTATTTATGCGTATGTACAACTACATTTTGTAGCCTAATATAACATTAGTATTTAAAAGGTTTGGCAGGGCAGCTGACACATTTCGTATGACTTGTACTGTAGTGTTAATAAATGAAACGGCAGTTAGCATAAAATGTTGAATATAGATTTTTTTTTTTTTTAAACTCAGATGTACCCTAGCTGTTCTTGTATTTCACACTTTGTTGAAATGCGACTATCATGTTGGTGGTACATATTAAACACAACCTCATCTTCACTGCTTACACTTTTCTCCTCCCAAGTTCGGGATGTTGTTATAACTGAGGGATTGCATGAGCAGGCAACATACTCACAAAACAAGAATAAAATTATGTAAATGAAGTTTACTTTCATATACCTTCAAGCAGGGTTCAAACAGCACTCCTCCCAGGAAAATAACTGCATGCACGCAGACTTTTTAAACTTTAGTCTCAAGAATTTTGGGCATAGTTTAAATAATGGTGCAGACATCCCACATTTTAATACACATTCTGAAAATATAACTACTCATGAACGAATTGAGCTAATTTGAGAATTGGTATTGCTGTACACTTTTTATAAAATAATTCTATGACTGTTGGGATTTCTCTCTTTCATATAACATTAATTTTCTTGTGGAGTAAAGAAGTATTTGGATGAATGGTTTCATGTATATGTACTAAGTTTGACTGCAGGACTACTAAGAAGCTTAGCCATAACACATTTATTTATTTATTTAACATTTGTTTACTGGGAAAGTCCATCTTGGAACAAAGACAATTTTCAGCGGAGGTCCAGGGAGAAATACTTCAGACGTACATCTTTGTAACGTGGGTGAAAACTGGAGCACTTGGAGGAAACCCACACAAACATGAGGAGCACATGCAGACTGCACAGAATGCACCCCAGCTGAGAATCGAACTGGAGAACCTCTTGCTGTGAGGTGACAGTGCTATTGCTGCACCACTGCACATCTTTTGGTATTAGGACTACATTAATTACTCCCGGTAAGAAAATTATTTCCACATAGCCCATGTGTGACTTTGATATCCCATCAATTCAAGTCCATAGGGGGGGGGGGGTATTCCAAAGGCAGGAAATGCACCAGGAGGTGGAGTTAATGTCTTTGGCATGAGTGTCAGGTGGACTGTGGATTTTGTTAAGGTTGACAAGGTTGAAAAGAGTAAGGACATTCAGTGCTCAATAGACTAAATACAGATCACCCATTAGGAGTCTATATGAAACAGCATACAATACTTAATCTTTTGGGGAAGCATAGATTGTATAGTTTTCTTGGTAAGAAACCTCGAAGGTTGGCACGTTCCAAAAGGGCATTGTATTAAAGGATAGGTCTAATAAGGAAAGAGTATAGAGAGACCAAAACTGCTTGAGACCTTAAAGAAATATCCTTACAGATTGGCTGAACAAAGTAAAAGGACTTCCCATCCACAATCAACATATGATGAGCAATGACAGATTATCTACAAGTATTGGATAATTCTGTTTTGATAGGGGTACTAACAATACTTTTCATTTGTTTTGGCAATTAAGATGCGCCCACAATTAACACATGAAGCTTTAGTCTAGTGTATACACACACACACACACACACACACACACACACACACACACACACACACACAATAAGTATTACTTCACAAAAATGGTGGTAGGCAGGTGTGATGGCAGAATGAGAAGTATGGACAAATACAGCTTGACTATTTAATGATTTGGAACATCTGGACTGGAATGAGGGACAGTGGACAGCCAGTTGGCTTGGACTAGGCGCAGTACTTTGGTAGATCAGATGCACACCTGGCCACCTTCTGTCAGCATTTTTAATTTGTTTTCCATCTGTAAAATAATTCACAGTAATTATGTGTGTGTTAACTTTAAATATGACTGTAGGTATACATATATTTCATACCAAAGTCGTCGTCTTCTTTCGGCTGCTCCCGTTAGAGGTTGCCACAGAGATAACTGTTTCCATTTCTTCCTGTCCTCTGCATCTTGCTCTGTCACACCAACCACCTGCACGTCCTCTCTCACCACATCCATAAACCTTATCCTAGGCTTCCCTCTTTTCCTTTTACCTGGCAGCTTCATCCTTAGCATCTTTTTCCCAATATACTCTGCATCCCTCCTCAGCACATGTCCAAACCAACGTAATCTTGCCTCTCTGGCTTTGTCTCCAAACCTTCCAACCTGGGCTGACCCTCTAATATATTTATTCCTAATCCTGTCCATCCTCGTCACATCCAGTGCAAATCTTAACCTCTTCAACTCTGCCACGTCAAGCTCTGACTCCTGCCTTTTTGTCAATGCCACTGTCTCCAACCCATATAACATAGCTGGTCTCACTACCCTCTTGTAGACCTTCCCTTTCACTCTTACTGGTACTTGTCTGTCACAAATCACTCCTGACACTCTTCTCTACCCACTTCATCCTGCCTGTACTCTCTTCTTCACCTCCCTTCCACACTCACCATTACTCTGAACTGTTGATCCCAAGTACTTAAACTCATCCACCTTCACCACCTCTACTCCTTGCATCCTCACCATTCCTCTATCCTCCTTCTCATTCACACACATATATTCTGTCTTAGTCCTGCTGACCTTCATTCCTCTTCTCTCTAGAGCATATCTCCACCTCTCCAGGGTCTCCTCCACCTGTTCCCTACTCTCACTACAGATCACAATGTCATCTGCAAACATCATAGTCCACAGGGACTCCTGTCTGATCTCGTCTGTCAACCTGTCCATCACCATTGCAAATAAGAAAGGGCTCAGAGCTGATCCTTGATGTAATCCCACCTCCACCTTAAACGCATCAGTCACTCTCACCACAGACATCAGCGCTCTCACACTACCCTCGTACATATCCTGTACCACTCTTACATACTTCTCTGACATGCCCAACTTCCTCATACAATACCACAACTCCTCTAGGCACCCTGTCATATGCTTTCTCCAAATCCACAGACGCATTACTCCTTCTGACCTTCTCTGTACTTCTCCATCAACACTCTCAGAGCAAACATCACATCTGTAGTGCTCTTTCCTGGCATGAAACCATACTGCTGATCAATAGTCATCACCTCACTTCTTAACCTAGCTTCCACTACTCTTTCCCATAACTTCATGCTGTGACTGATCAGTTTAATCCCTCTGTAGTTACTACAGCTCTGCACATCACCCTTGTTCTTAAAAATTGGTACCAAAACACTTTCTCCATTCCTCAGGCATCCTCTCACTTTCCAAGATTTCATTTCACAATCTAGTTAAAAACTCCACTGCCATTTCACCTAAACACATCCATGCTTCCACAGGTATGTCATCTGGACCAACAGCCTTTCTGTTCTTCATCCTCTTCATAGCTATCCTTACTTCCTCCTTGCTAATCCGCTGTACTTCATGATTCACTATCCGCACATCATCCAACCTTCTCTCCCTCTCATTCTCTTCATTCATCAACCCCTCAAAGTACTCATTCCATCTGCTCAACACACTCTCCTCGCTTGTGAGTATGTTTCCCTCATTATCCTTTATCACCTTTACCTGCTGCACATCTTTATTAGCTCGGTCCCTCTGTCTAGCCAATCGGTACAGGTCCTTTTCTCCCGCCTTAGTGTCCAACCTTTTATACAATTTATATATTTCATACCAAAGTATTTCCTGATAATGAGTACTGCTGTTGTTTGAGTCTGACAGTGTCTGCAACTCATGTCTTCCAGTTTTAGTGAGTATAATTACACTCTGCTTTCATACTTGCATTTGAGGAATGATGTGTAATTTATCATGTGAAACACATTTAGACATTTTAATCAAGAGATTAATACAGCTGTGCTTCTTGTAGGCGTGATTTGTTTAATATAGTTGAATACTTTATATTTCTTCACTTTAGTCTTGAAAACTGATTCTATGTAAAAAAAAATGTCTAAAAAGTTAATGATTTATTCAGGTAGACAAAAATGGGAATTATGCTGCTGTGGCTATAAATATAATGACTTCTGTTAAAACTAATTATTTCTGAGCTGCCTTTGCTCTGAATCTAAGAGCAATACACCAGAGCTAAGTGGGAACAATGTTCTGTCTAAAATGAGTAGTTTTTTTCACCCTTGTGACCTTTGGTCACTGAGAATCTTAAATGCTTTTAAACAACTATGTTTTCTTTATTCTGTAATCTTGAAAGATGCAGTGCAACAAACTTATCCTTTTTTTAAGTTGCTAAGATCCAACTTTGTGAGTAAAGTATTTTTTGATCAGCTGTCATATCATTACGATTTTATGTATGTACGTACATTTATTTTGTAAATTTTGTATAACTGCCTTGTACTCATTCTGCAAAATGGAGCATTTCTCTCTGGGCCTCTGCTGAAAATGGGACCTGTGTCAATTCGGACTTTTCCATTAAAATAAAAGCAATAAATAAATTATCATAGCCTCTGTTTGCAGATGAGAATAGTATTAAAATAGTGATGCAATTTGAAAGGAACCAGCTAAAGGACTATCTTCTAGACACAAATTATGCCTAAACACACACAAACAGAGCAGTAACTTAATCATTGGTATGATTTATGCATTTATTTATTCACTGAATCAGAATAAAACATCTGAGGAGCACAGAAAGTGGCTATAATTGCTGGAGCCAGTCACACACAAGGATGTAGATGCACTCTCCCCCACCCACTCACACACAGAGTATGTGCCCAGCAGTTAGTCATTTATTGACTGTGTTTTCTGATTTAGCAAATGAAAGAAATACATAAATTGTAAATTCACTGCTGTCAGACACATACAGTGCAAAACATTACATCTCCCATTTTCCCCAACAGACACAGCGAGACAGATGTCAAATAGCTTGCTCTGTATTAAGTGGTTTACTCCAGTGTAAGCCTGCCTTGATTTTAAAAGACTGGTTCTTGGTGTAAGTGACCTGACTTTGGTATAACGCCTGCCTATAAAGCAGCCCTACACTGGGGGGACAGATTCCAAAAGGCCTGCTCTTGGTTTAAGAAATGTACTCCACTGAGAACAATGTTCTCAATTATCCTTGATTTTGCTGAACATCCATGATCATTTTTTCTCAAATGTTTGTCTGTTCCTCAGACATTCTTCACTTACTGGGGACTGCATTCACTTAATAACAACAGACATTTTGAGTTTTAGACTTCATATCCCTCAGAAAATGCATGCTAATGCAAGACCTGTTCTAACAAATTCCTAAATATGCAAGAACAGTAATTTGACAATGGCACACACACACACACACACACACACACACACACACACACACACACACACACACACACACACACACACACACACTGCACTCTATTCCATTGCTAGATGGTTTCTTAAGATAATTTATTATTTCTAGATTGCATAGGTTGCCTAAAACATGAGACCAGATCATTAAAAGACTTCAAAATAAATGTGGATACCTGTGATATAGTCATTTTGACAAGCTTATAGAATTTCTTTGGAGGTCCAGGCCTATAACCATAGTGTGATGTAATATCTACCTGCTTATCTAGTGAGAGTTGAATTATCCATGCCTATGTCTAATGACATTGCATCTTTTACTAGACTTAGGCTTTTATTATTTTTGCATTACAAAGGCATTATCCAGTATTAAAGTTACTGTCCTTTGAAGTATAGGCCATTGTTTTGTTCTAGATAAACTGAAGTTGACATGTTGCTTTCAGTAACATTTAAAGGACTCATCTCACAAGTTTAACTGATAGCTTTAGTCCTGTGATCACAGCTGTAGATCTGAGCTACTTCTCTTATTCCCCACATTTATAATATTTTTCTTGTATACTTGCACTCACAGACGTGAAGTCTGTGCATGTGGGGGTACTTTACCTTCTAGAAGGTAGATAAGGTAAAGATCTTAAGAGTCTTTTTACACAATCAAGTTGTCTAAAGTCTTCAGAGTAGCTTGCTACACATTAGGGATGTATGCCTAAAGTGAAATGTTCTGTTTCCTTTAAAATTTTGTATCATTCTGAAGCGCAAAACTACAGTTTGATTACTTTTTAGAAGCAATTTTTCCATTAAGTTTTTCATTTGTCTTAACAGATTGTAACTCATAAAGAGGGTGTCAGTATTTCTTTCAAAGAAAAGGTGATCTAACTGATAACAGTAAGAATTATGTCACTGCAATGCAGTTTTACAGAAAACTTGTTGCTGTAGATCAACAAATGCAGTTTCTTGCTCACATTGATAAGAATAACTTAAAAGCTTGAGTGTTCATGGCATGTTTATGGATGTGACGACATGATAATTATATTAACGCACTGACATTTCAAAAAGAATAGAGAAAGCAGCGATAAGTGAGAAGGATGTACTGTGAAACTATAATAGAAAACATCTTCCATATAGTTCTCATTTATTCTTTACAAGAAGCCAATGCTTAATGGAGACTTTGGATACTTACGTATGTGAGCTAAAGGGCAGAGGCAAAATGCAAATCTAGAGCATTTCACGATTCCTAGTCAACACAGTAGTTTGTGATGTAAGAACTGATCAGACAGTTTATGATGCTTTTAAAGAGGGACACCTGACCTTGCCTAGAGCTGTAAATGTGTGCAAAGGGAATGATATTGCAAATAAACAATTAATGTAATTAACTGAAGAAACAGAAAAGTGAGCTAAAATGTGACTGCAGTAAAAGAGTAAAACTAAAGCTCAGACTGAAAATACACAACAGCAGTAATGGCAGCCCAGTGCCATATGTGGATAAAGCTCTGATAATGGCATAAGTAAATTGTGTTCAATTAGCAGCATACGAGTCTGAAAGATTGGGCTGGGGAAGAGGAGTATGAGTGGCCAATACAGGATTGCTGATACTGGGAGCAGGGAGCTTGCTCCACCTGCAGCATTGGTGAAACCTAGGGGTTGGTGAGTATATTGCTCACTGCAGAGACCTTATTGGTTTATACTGCCTTGGGCAGAGCTGTTCCTGCTGAACCAGGTAACCAGGAAGTATGTATAGAAGTCCCAAACAAGCAGCTGTAGTGATCTCTGAGCAGTCTAGGACAAGGAAAAGTAAGC
This sequence comes from Protopterus annectens, assembly GCF_019279795.1. Classification (NCBI taxonomy): domain Eukaryota; kingdom Metazoa; phylum Chordata; order Ceratodontiformes; family Protopteridae; genus Protopterus; species Protopterus annectens. Next base: position 1,109,628,568 of record NC_056748.1, read on the forward strand.
AGCTGCACAGGATTCACATATTGCCTGATCCCTGCCACCTGGCTTTCAGTGATAGGGGTATGGATGGACAAATAAACCTCATGGGTGGGAATCAGTGGATTATAAGGCTGTTGTGTAGCCCAAACATGTCCTTCTGACCTCTGCTGGGTGAGTGGGCTGATGGTGTAGGTATCAAAGCCATCAGGCAGGGCAGAAGTAGGGATTGGGTGGAAAAAAACACCAAAGATCTTGAGAAAGGGAACCATAATGTGTATGGGAAGTATGGTAAAGCGAACTTTCAAGTCATCTGTGCTAGGTGCTGCTGTATGCATGAGAGAAAAGCATGCCCAGCATTTAATTAGTTTGTAGTGCTTGTGATAAGAATAATAATTTTTGAGTGCTCAGAATTTAGTCAGTTTGTAGAGGTTCTGGTAGGAGGAATTTATTTTCAAATGGATAGAATGGATTCTGGGAAATAATGGAATAGAGCAGTGCATCATGATAATGGCTCAAAATTGTCTCACATTAAAACTAGATGCTAGTGCAGAATGTAATGTTTTTTGTGAATATACTTGGAGCATTTAGTAGAGTAATTGGACTGAAAGATATTAAAAGTAAAGCAGTGGTGTAGGAGACACTAAGTAAAGCTACAGGGTCACAAAAGCAACACAGCAAGAGAGCAGGAGCAGAATTGATAATCAGACAAAAACTGCACTATACAGAAACTCCATAGGGCACAACAATGCAGTCATAAATTGCAGAATGAAATATGCTTTAATAAGGTGAATCCTCAGTACCACAAAATTACAGTGTAGCACTTTTGCCCAAACATCAAATGGACTTCTTCAGAACTAAGGTGAAACCCCAGTACCGTAAAATTGCAGTGTAGCACTTTTGCCCAAACATCAAATGGACTTCTTCAGAACTGAATCATCTTTGCATACCTCACAGTCAGAATTACAGTGCTCATGATCCCCATTCGACTAGCAACAGACAGCAGTGTGTAAACAAATTCTCTGCTCTCCATAGCATGAACAGGATATATCACTGGGGAACGTACAGGGTGAAAAGCAAATGAATTGTGAATATGAAAATAGAAAGTACAAAATCCTGTTTGAAATGGTAACGCTGGATCAGGAAAAAGTCTGGCAGTTAAGCTCATGGGGTTAAGGCTGTGACTGCTAATGAGCTTCATTGTGTAACCCTGGATTTGATTCTGTCAACTTCAACGTGAAAACTATGTGACTCTGAGCAAGTTTTTTAACCAGACTTTGGTTCTGGGTCTCCCATGAAAAATAGTCATTTGTACCCAGGCAGTCTACCCAGTTTAGCAAGCAAAAAAAGTGAATTATCTAACATATCTTCTAATATTTTTGGTTGCTTAGCTTGCGAGACGTTTGACATAGGGAAATTATTGATATTATGCAAACACAGTCTACATGCATGGAGAACTGATTGTATAAGGAAGTACATGTTGAAGCAAATCATAAAGACTTGCATTTCATATTCATATACTTTGTACAAGGCACCCCTGAGAATAGACGATGTTACTTAATCTGTGGAAGTATGACTTGCAAGTGAAAAACGGCCTAGGAAAGAAATTACATAAGTACTAGGCTAGCTGCCCTTGTGGGTCATTGTAAGCCTGCACAGGTTCCCTTTTTGTGCTTGAATTAACACATCCCATTTGGTATTAGAAGGGCCTTACCCATCCCATGGTCAATAATTGTATATTACCCCAATGAATATAACTGGGATCATACCACAGATAATTTAAGGGGACCATTCATGGGATAAAGCATTTAGAAGCTGCCTCTGTCCTTTAGTAGTACAAGGGGCAGCCCTGTGGTAACTTTTCTGTTTCCCATCCATAGATCCAAGTTGTGCTATAATATGGATAGGGATGAACTTTGTTTAATGTTTGTGGATATGCATTTGTTAAGCAAAAAGAATGGTTATTAGATGAATTATATTAAGAACAAGATACATTTTTGGTGATACTGTAGTTCACAATGACAGAATAAAAAATAAGAGACTTGGGAATGCAGTATAACTGAATTAAAAATGCAGGTTTTGAAAGAAGTTATCATGAGATGTTGTCCAGAACAAACATCTTCCAGAAAGGAAGTGTTGCCCTACCTTTCCTTCAGCAGAATAAGTTGGGTCCAAGTGCTTGATGTGCAAAGCTGGCATAATTATTGTACTCCTCCATCTAGGTAAAATTGAGTCCTGGGAGAATGAGTCCCTTCTTAGAGCACTGGAGTGTGAAAAGTGCAGGCTACAATATGCAGTGGCTTTACATAGCAATACTGATGGTGTTTTACAAAAATGTGATGTGTAACTTACAGCATAATGATAATCTAAGTGTGTAGAAATCTATCCACAGCAAAGCCAGTAATGTAGGAAAGGAATGTCTTCCTGGTTCATTATCTACATTACTGGCTTTGTTGTGGATATATTTTTCATCTTGTTTTGTGATCTTGTGCTAAGTGAGTAGAAATGCCTGTTACGGAGCATGTTCAGCTTGGCATTGTAGAAAACATTTATCCGTGGAAGTGAGTGATACAAGATCCTAAAGGGATCACATTAATAAACAGTGTTAAGTAACAGTGTAATAAGTGCATTTAGATCAACATAGCATATGTCATTATTCTCGTATCACACAATGATCCCCATTCCATGTTTGTAATTACATGGCCATTAGACTGTAAGGGAATTGTGGAGAGGAGTATCCAAACTGTGAAAAGACACTTGAAAAAGAGTGCCGGCAATTTCAACATAGGTTGTCATCTTGTAGCTTTAAAATATACGCAACTCTATTGTAGAATCTGTCTCTCACCATGTCACTTGGTAATGGACAAATTACTAAAAAGCAAGTCACTGGAATGTATGTATTTACTAAAGCCAATAAAATGTGGCAAGAAAAGAGAGATGGTAGAAAGAAATTGGTGGAATGTTCCAGTGATAAGGATTCTAGAAGACTCAAATGACAGCTGAGAGGTGACAGAGGGAGAATCCAGTGTCCTCTCAAGGTTTGGGATCAGCACTTGGAATTGTTTTTGCAGTTGAAGCAAGATCATGCACACATCTTGGAGAAGTTGGCCTGTTTATTTACATTTGTTGATGGGGATTGACTTTCTGGAAAATCCATTTTCTGTGGTAAAACATCATGAGATGTCTCCCTGTATTTCTTATTTTGAAATGCAAGTGTTGTAAGGACAGAGGAAGGGTGTGTAACTGAGAGAAAATGAAAGCTAGAGGGAATAGATAGAACAGGATAGGAGATGAAGTGTGACGGATGAAAGAAAATGGCATGTTAATGACAAAGTAAGCTGAATTGGAGGGAGGAAGGAAGAGGAGCAGTGGGTTATTATGAATAATGAAAGAAGAAAAAAAACAGGAGTACCAAAGACTTTGGAGGTAGTGCAGCACTCCATTTGAATAAGCACAAGTGTGATGCGATGCTCCATTTGGATAAGTACGTGTGGAATGTGACGCTCCATTTGGATAAGTACGTGTGAGATGTGAAGCTTCATTTGGAGAAGTACGTATGGAAAGGATCATAGCTTACAACGTAGTGCGTATAGGAAGAATAGCATAGACTGTCTAATATGGCTGTCAGCAGCAGCCTGGGAAGAAATGTTGTAGGGATTTCAGGAGAGAAGTGGAAAGGGATTTCAGGAGAGAAGGGGAAAGGGATAAGTTTTAGTGATCAGATCACAAGGAATGTCACATGAACAAAGCAGATCGGAATTGTCCTAGGACTGATGGTACAGGCAAATACAGAAAGTTAAGAAACTTCTCATGAATGTTGGTAGCTGTAGTCATCATGCAGGAACAAGCATGCTAGCATATGGAACCACTGATGAGATGTAAAGAGGGATGTGAGAGGTGGCCAGGGCATGAAGAGATTCAGTGAATGCATTGTTCTTTTCAGAAGATGCTACCATTTCAAAGAGGTAGCACAGCAAGGAAGAGTAGCAATTGTAACTTAAGTGCATGGTTCAGAAAATGGACTGATGGGAGGATGACTGGCCAAGTGGATGACTGGGGGTGGGGCATAATACAGAAGGAACCTCTGGGTCACTGATGAACTTTACGCCCAGAGCTGGGAGAATATTGCTGAAATTGAGAATGCAAAGGTACATCAGAATGCTTATGCCATTAAACTGAGTTGCAAATGGAGTAAGAAGGAGCCTGATAACAGGATAAAAAGATTGGGTTGGGAGGGTAGCCTAATGGTTAAGGTATTTGCCTTACAAACACAAGGTGCAGGGTTTGAGTCTCGCAAGGGATAATTGGCTAGGCTTACAATGGCTCGCAAGGGCAGTTAGCCTAGTACTAACCTATGAAGGAACACTGAAGTAAACAAGTTGCACAGTAATAAGCAGAAATGTACAGGAATCACAAGGAAAAGCAAGATTATACAGTGTGTAGAAACAGCTGTGAAAAGGCTTATGATGTAGATTATGACTCAGAGCTGCCTGTTTTTGTTTTTTTCCCCAACTCCAGCATCGGTCTTTGAAGAAACAGCTCATAAATGTATCATCTAGCATTGCTAACTGACATTATTATGCCAGCCTCCTTTACATTGCTTTGCAATTGCAAATCTCACAGGTGCTGTTTGCTATCTCATGTTGCAGAATTTCGACTGGCTGGATACTCTGGAGTGCCAAGCAGGAGTAGAGTATTATGGGAAATCTGATGTACCAGTATAGCATTACTCAGTGGTGTTGAAGACTGCATTTTTGAATGTTTTCTTTAAAACTAATACTGGAGTTTTGTCAGTCTCTGAGAGGCAGAATTTTGTTTTAAATTTTAAACCAGAATTTAAGCAAAAGGCTAAAGGATGTGAGCTGTAGTTATGTGGTAGGGGGTCTGATTCCTTCATTTGCCTGATGTGTGACCTTGGCCAAGTCACTTAGACATTGCTCCTGGGGGCCACCCGCTGAAAAGGGACTGTGTGTCCAGTGGGCCTACCTAGTTAACAAATGGATATTATTATTATTATTATTATTATTATTATTGTTATTATTATTATTATGGTTATTATTATTATTGTTATTGTTATTATTATTGTTATTATTATTATTATGATTGTTATTGTTATTATTATTATTATTATTATTGTATGGGCATAGAATTCCTTTAAGGACAGTGGAAGTATAGCTCAGGTTAGCACAACCCACTCTTCCAAAACAAATAAGTGGAACCCATGTTGGTCCCATTCAAACTTTAAAAACTTATAGAATTATTTAAAGAAGAAGGTAAATGCATTACTGGACATGTTTCAGTAGGCTTTCCCCCAACCTCTGCTAACTGCCTTACATGGAGCTAATCTTAATGTAACATAAGGACACACACAGCACCTTATCCTTAGCATCAGACAGAGAGTGAGAAAAACAAAGGAAGAGTGAGAAAAACAAAGGAACAAAGATCTTAGTTCATTCCCTCCAATGGAGCTCTGGCAGTTTGTACTGCAATAACTTTCAATGGCTGCGTCCTGAGCCTTTTCACAAAACAAAGCTATGCCCCCACAATTCAGTGGAGTGCTAATATGTGTAGAACCATACATGCTACTAAAGAAGTATAAATAGCAAATTGTTCAGCACAAGCTGATTTTTACATAGTGATCATAGTCATCACATTCTAGGGCTTAAACCGCATGTGTTAAGTCAGAGTAGAATCAGTAAATATTTGTGTATTGTTTTGTAAAGAACTTAAAAAAATCTTGGTAAAAACTCTGGCTACACAAACATATTGCCGGAAGCATTTTGTTCATCCAGCTGTGGGCCTTCACATGAGGCTAAGCAGTTCAGCCTGTGTTGGCCTTCACATAAGGCTAAGCAGTTCAGCCTCTGTTGGCATTTTACATGAGTTGAAGCAGGTCAGCCTGTACCTGCCTTCACATGAGGCTAAGCAGTTCAGCCTGATTTGGCCTTCACATGAGGCTAAGCAGTTCAGCCTGAGTTGGCCTTCACATGAGGCTAAGCAGTTCAGCCTGAGTTGGCCTTCACATGAGGCTAAGCAGTTCAGCCTGTGTTGGCCTTCACATGAGGCTAAGCAGTTCAGCCTGAATCTGCCTTCACATGAGGCTAAGCAGTTCAGCCTGAATCTGCCTTCACATGAGGCTAAGCAGTTCAGCCTGTGCATTTGGCTGTTGAGATATTTACAGGAATATGAAAATGAATGTAGAAATAAATACTAGATGAACAACATTTAATTTCTAACTGCACTAAACAGCGGTTAAACATGATGGGCTATATTGCCCATCATAAAAAACTTTAATGGCATCTTTCAGTAACTATGGGACATAGCTTTGGAATTAATATAAATATGAGCAGTCAATATGAGATGTCTATGGGACACCACTATGACGGCCCTAGAGAAACACCTGAAGTTGTCACTGTCAGTGACTCCCTTTTTAGTTAGGGCACCATCGGTTTAGAAGGCTGAAAGAAGAACAAGATTTGAATTAGCATACATTTCATAAGGTAAAAGAGGGCTGCAAGTGTAGTAATTGTCTTTATTTGCTGACTGTAGTCTGCCACTTTTTTATAAAGATGTGTGGATCTTAGGAAAGACAGAAAAATTAAGGCAAAATCGAGAATATCCATGAAAATAGAGAACAGGTAAGAGACCTGATGCTCTTTTGAGCAGCAGTCTGAAAGAACTGAAAATGCATGGTATAATATATTATACCTTGCAGTTTTGTCTCTCCTGTACCAAATAGATCCATAATTCTCATTTAATAAATAGTTTGTCTGTAATAAAAAAAACTCTGGATATACCATACCAATTTTTTCATGCGCTATACTTTTCATTTTATATTTTCATGGAAATCTGTCTTAGCAGTGTCCCATATATAGAGAAAAAAATCATGATGATTGCTTCCTTATATCTATGACCTGGTCGGTAAGTAGCATATGTTGTACTGACAACTTGAACATTTTTTCAAGCCAATTAAGATGCAGTAAATGTTTTGTTTTAAATTTTCTATGTCACATATGTTTCTTTGGGGGGGTAGAAGGCAAGCATTCTGCAGCCACAGGTTACAAACTCTGTATTAATGGATGTGGAATACTTGTATGCCTTAATCTCCCAAAATGAAATCATGGATAGAAGATGCAAATTAGGAGCCAGGTTTAATTCACCTTAATTTGATCCTGATCTGGGTGGGTAGTCTATTGAACTCTATCTCCACATATGATGCCATGCATATCATTTCAATCAAGTCACTGATTTAAGACGATACAGTTACTAATTTAGTCTACCTGGGTAAGCTTTGTGGACAGGATAAGGGACATCTATTGTGGCGACGTGAGATGTATATCTGTTAATTTTGGAGGCACTGGATAAATTTAAAATTAATTTGCATAGTGTACAAGACTGAATATTACTTATCCACTGTGGACCTAAGTCACTCATGGTAACGGACCTAGATCAGTAAACAAACAACTACAGCACTAAAGTAAGGAAATACTGTGAAAGAATCTGTCATATCAACTGGTAAAATAGCAATGTTTTCCAAGTATTCATCTGAAAAGCTTTACATATCATAAAAATAGCAGGCAAGACATTAATATTATATTTAACTGTTAATAGTGATGCTTTAGTGGCAACTATATCAAGTATATGTGCACTGTTCCTATGGGGACCCTATATTTTATACAATTTCATATCATGTGACAGACGTTGCTAAATTATTAATAATGTATGTCAGCAGTAATATCTTATTGGCTATTTTACTAAATAAATTTGCAGTATTTGTATTGAGGAACCCTGTATTTTATAGTGTTTTCCCTTTTAATTTCTGCAAGTCTTTTGGGTTTCTAATATTATGGTGGGAATGGACCCCATTCCCAAGTCAAAGTATGATTAAAGTTCATGAATTGACTATTGTTTCAGTCTTTGTTAGCCAGGAGTTCTCTTCGCAGCACCCACAACGTGTCCAAAATTGACCCCTGGAATTCATACAAAGTTGCATGCATCAGTAACATGTTTAAGTACGATTGTAAATAATTTTTTATAAGACCCATTGCTCCTATTGCATCTGTCTGGTTAACCTTCTTCCATATTGCCCTCATTTCTGCCTTCAAATCGTGATATTTTATAACATTGTGTCTCTCTGTATGATAAACATTGTAGTCACTAAGTATAACAATTTCAAAGTTTAATGCTACTATATCTGGTCTTCTCGCATTAATTTTTTTGAACTGTTCATAATGGGTGATCCCATGTAATATAAACGTTATCATTTCCTATAATGCTTTGTGGCTTATGTTTCCAGTGGTGTCACTTCGATACCATAATGTTTGCACAATCCTCAATGCTACGCCACATTATTATGCCTTTCAGTATAAAGTCCTCTTGCCACTAGTATGTCACAACCAGCAACAAGATGTGCAACAGCTTCTATTTCTGTTCTACAAAACCATATTTATCTGTTTCTCCCACATGTTCAATGGACTTTGTAAACCAACATGTACATAGGCCACCATCTTGGAACACCAAAGTTAACCTTTTGTCTTTTGGTTTAAATTCACCTCTCCTTAACCATTCCTGCATTCATTCCTGATCAACATAAGGTTGTTCCAAGAGTTTTCTGTACTGATTATATTTATTTATTTTCTACATTTCTTGCTTTCTCATCTGGTCTTTCTCCTTGTATTCTTTCTTTTGTTTTTTTGGCATATTCAGTTGCTGCCTGATTTTTATGTACTCAGTCTGAACTTTTCCATTCCATCTTGACACCAATGTACTTCTGCAAAACTAAGCAGGGAAGTCCTCTTAGAATTATTCTCTTCGTGTTTTAAAACTTTCATGATGTTTGGGTCTTGAGGTCAGCAGATATGCATGCAGTTGTACAGTTGCAGATCTGTACATGTAATGAATTTCGAGTAGGCCCATACCTCCTTCAGAATAGGTAATATATAGTCTTGGTATACACTGATTTTTATAAATCATTTGATAAGCATTTTCATGTTTTCTTTATCCAACTGATCAGTACCTTTTGGGGCCAGTCACCCCAAAACTGTAAGTTAGGATGGGAAGAGCAAATGTGTTCCTCGATATCAAAGATGTTTTCAGTGTTAGTGTCTTCTAAAATATGCTTTACTAAGTTTACTTGCATTTGTTCATGTTTTATTGTTAAACCTTCATCAATTCCCAAATATTTATGTACTCTTTCTTGTTCAAGTTATTTTTCCCCATCTCAAGCTGATGTTTTCTTGGTACTGCAGGTTTTCTGCTTTAAAGGTTGCTTTTGCACATTTATCAAGACCAAATGACATTCTTATATCATTTGAAAAAGTTTTGACCACTTGCAGTTGTGCTTTTAGTTTCTTATCTGATGAACTATACAGTTTTAAATCACCTACAAAAATAAGGTGAAAAAAAAGTCTTTACAGCAGCAGAAAACTGGTTCCAACATATCTGTCTCCTCCTTAATCCCAAAAAAAAATTACTACTTTTTTCTCCAACCCTTAAGTCTGCCCCTCCCTCCTTTTCTATTGTCTCTTCTATTGTCTGAAAAGCGCTTAACTGTATTATTAAAACAGAGTTTCCTTTACTTGTCTCCAGTGGAAGTTTGTTTGCAGTTTGTTTGGATTATCAGTTTGTCTTTACACTACAGTTTGTTTCTTCGTGTATGCTATGGCATCTAACGACCCTGGTGATGGTGAGGGACTGTACATCTCCTATACTGCTTGCTTCTAATTCAGAAAGGAATGGTGAGGAAGAAGTAAACTTGACAGCTTTAATTTTAGAGTTAACCCAGCGAGTCGACCTTTTGACAACAAGACTGGATTCTCAACTAACGGCTTCCAACGGTAATAATTCGAATACCGTAGATACATCGGACCCCCTAGGATCTATACCTCTCGGGCAAAGGACACCACCTGGCCTAACAGCATCGAGTTCCGGCAATAGCTCAACAGCACGGAGTACCAGCAATAGCGGAACGAACCAGTTAGCAGACAGTGACTTTCACCGCCAATTGAGGGAAGATAACACAAACCCTAATGGCAATCACACACTAAATGGTAACTTGCCTATACAAACAACAGGCTCTTTGAACCTGGATTCAACTAACCATCTATGAGATGCCAATAATGGAACCGGAACAAGATTAACTGCTCAAAACAGCGTTAGAGAGCTTATTGGAGCTCCAACATTTCAGGACTGGATCCTTAACACCAGAAATTTCACTTTTAGTGAACAGACCACTTTGGAGCAACCGGCCGACAACGCTGATTCACTCGAGGTTAGTGAACAAACAGTTACCAATAATCTTAAAATTTTAGATGTGAAACTGCTAAAAATTAAAAAACTACAATTGGAAGTTAATTACTTCCAAGAATGCTGTAGACTATGTGTGGTACCTAAAGGACTTCGACATTATACTTACCTGACTGGTCTGATTGCAAATTCAGCATTCCATCTTGAATTAAAGACTTTATTTGATGAACAGGGTTTTGCACTCATGAACTGTATCATTAAACATTATAATTTACAAATAACTGAATTATCTAAAGAAGTCGCTGAATTGAATACTATGATTTTTAATCACACAGACTTCTTCAGATACAAGTTTGAATACGATAGAATCTTTAATTCTATTGACCAGCTTATGTTAAAACTCAAATTCAATAAGGTTAAAAAACTTAATAGAGACAAAGCAGCATACGGAAATGGGAAAGCATATCCAAACCCTCCAGGGTCACAAACTGGACTTGCAACCATTCCAGTTAATGAGCCTACTTTTATGCTATCTCAACATGACAATTTAGATCTTAGTCAAGAATTTGAAAACGATTATGCTAGCAGTAGAGACACTAATCCCAACAACAATAACAATAATACTTGGGCAGGGCGGCTCAGAAACGGAAAACAAAGGAGGTACAACGAAGAACAGTCAAATGGATACTTCTCGGATAGAACACAACATGAAGGCAATCACAATAATAATATTGATTTAGGTGCTATTCCTAAAAGACATTTTAACAACAACCAGCACCTAGGAAATAATCATAACATCCAGAATCAAAAAAACAAATTTCGCCCTTACAGCAACCCGAAGAGATAGAACATGACGGCACTGGGCCGGATGTCATTCATAATTTAGTGGGCGACTTTAATATTTACAATTTTTCATGTATTGAAATAAACCCTCTTCTGATTGAGTTGTTTGCTAAAGGACAGACATTTGTACCCAGCAAACATATGGACTTGGTCCAAGCCATTAAGGACCTGAAATTATTTGTAAGAAAACTAAACCTGAATTTATTACTAGGAGACTCTACAGCTATTATTAATCCACTTAGAGTAGTTAGTGAATACAATCCAATTTTACACCCTACACTTCAAATGTTTGAACAACTTATGGAATTGGATTTAAGATGTTTAAATAATAGTCAAAACAATATTTTTCATAAAAATTTGTCACTTGACAACATCAGTTCTGAAGAACTAGAAGCTCTAACTACTTTTAAATCTTTAAACATCAGAACTATGAAACCAAATAAGGGTGGAGGGTTAGTCATATTTGATAATTGTGACTATATAAACAGGGTTGAGAAAATCTTAGAATGTGACACATACAGTGAGGTGTCTATCAATGAGGTAAATACTGCATACATGAGGATCAAAGGGTATTACAGTGACTTATTTATGGATGGATACATCGACATAGACTCATATCATTATATATCTATGAACTGGCCAAAAATACCGATTTTATTCGCTACACCAAAAATTCATAAAAATATCATGAACCCACCATTTAGACCATTAATAGATGGACGTAATTCAATCACATATGCTGCAGCAAAACTTGTTGATAATATTTTGAAAAAATATCTCAAGACAGAATCCCAAGTCTGCAAAGACTCGTGGACCTTCTTAGAAAATTTAAACAAAATTGAATACAATAATCATTATAATTTTGTAACCATAGATGTCATAGACTTGTACACATCTATTCCCCATTTGGAAGCTATAGAATGGGTGAATTTATTTCTTATAAATAAAGAAGCACAACCTAATGAGATGTTTACAGTCACAACATTACTTGACATCATATTAACTAACAATTTCTTTACTTTTAACAACAAGTTATATTTACAAAAATGCGGCATTGCCATGGGTTCACCATGCGGTGCCAGTTTGGCAAACACAGTCATGGTTTATTGGGAAAACTTTTATATTTTCAAAAACACTGAATGGAGTCCATATATAAAATATTACACTCGGTTCCTTGATGACATTTTTATTTTATTCCAAGGACCGAATGAATCAGCCAACAAATTTCTATGTTACATAAATAATACCACTGAATTTTTCAAATTTACTTTAGATTTTCAAGATAAGACTATAAATTACCTAGACATTAATTTATATAAAGACCCTGAGAATACGCAGTACCTTGCCAAAATACACAGAAAAGAGACCTTCTGTAATTCTTACCTTCACTGTACTAGTTTACACCCTTTTACACAAAAGAAAGCAATAGTAAAGGGACAATTTATTAGGGCAGCTCGTATGACAACTTCAATTGACGACTTTGTCAGAATGCTGTCTAATAAAGACCTTTTTCATCGAAAGAGGTTACCCATATGAACTAGTCAATGATGTTTTAAATGAAGTAGCATATAAAAGAGAAAATGGCAACATAGTTCCAATCTTACAAATTAGAGAGAGAGAGTCCCTAGTGGAGAAAATATATATTTTAACACAGAAATTGTATCCAATTTGGAAAACTCTATGTTAGAAGCAAATCTGTCTAACAGTGAAGCAAAAGAAGAAGTAGGGAACTTCCAGACATGTTACGTCACAACGTATAATATTGACAGTAACATTATTAATAAGATACTGTACAAAAATTGGGGGCTCATACAACAAGATAAAACTATTAATTTCAAACTTCCAGAGCAACCTAAGGTAGTGTATAGAAAAGGTAAAAACATTAAAAACATATTGGAATCAAATACTACTAAAAAAGTATTTCCCAGTAGAAATGGCATGACATATTGTAATAGTTGCAACATGTGTAAGCATATGTCTTGTGGTGAATATGTTCATATTAATAACAAAAAATACAAAATTCAGAAGAAGTTGAATTGTGATTCTAAATTAGTAGTATATGCTGCTACGTGCACCCTCTGTCCAGCCTTCTATATAGGAAAAACTGAACGGCGGTTCAAAGAGAAGGGTGTACGAGCACGCATATGCAATACTCAACAGTAAGACAGAAAATGCTCTATTTAAGCATATTGCAACTAATCCAGGCCATAATTTCAAATTTACTGCATTTGATCAAATATACACTGATATCAGAGGAGGCCCATACAATTTACTATTAGAAGAACGGGAATTGATATGGCAGTGGAAAACAAATGCATTTGTAAAACCAGGTCTAAATGAACATTGTAATATCAGTTGTCTCCTGAAACTTAAAAGTTTAGACAGGTAATAATATATAATATATAACATACAATTTATATATAAAATCAGTGTGAACTGAAGTACTTAGTTCATTTATTAATTTACAATTCTATACACTATTACTTTTCCATCTTTTGTAGTATAAAATAGTAAATTGATATAGATATCAATTTTTAAAAATTTTTTTAATAAAACTTATTTGATATATGAAGCACATGTCTAGTTATGTGTGTATGTGTATATATATATATATATATATATATATATATATATATGCATATATATATATATATATACACACGTGTATGTGTGTGGATGTGTGTATATATGATTATACAATGGTGCATTTATATATATTTGTGATTTTCAGATTTTAAATATTAATATGATATGTTGAAATTATATACAATAGAATTTTAACAACAACATTGGTAAAAAGACTTTATTATTTCCTTAGGACACATCATCACATACAATTTATAGTCATATGCATGTAACCTATGCCAATGTTCATTGCAAAGGGTCACATAGAAATTCTTAATTCATAAAATAATATTCTTTAAAATATTAATGCAATAGGAAGAATTTAATATAATAAAAGAGACTAGTTCTATATATTATAACATATCTCATGCATATGAAGGTCTAGCCGGGTTTCTTCTGTTTCATCTTAGTGCCTTCCTATCAATTGTTATTCCATACTACGTACGGTTTCTTTTAGGTGTAGAGCACTAGTGTATATATTGCTTTAAATGTTGATTGTTTTTTTATAAAGCCAAATTAGTTAATTGAATATATTATATAAGGTTTTAATCAATTAATTGCAAGTAGTCTGAAGAAGTTACTCTGATTGGGAGTGACGAAAAGCGCTTAACTGTATTATTAAAACAGAGTTTCCTTTACTTGCCTCCAGTGGACGTTTGTTTGCAGTTCGTTTGGATTTTCTATTGTCTCTGACAATGGCACTATCATTACACCTGATTGTTCCACTAAACTACTAGGGTTTACAATAGATAATCAACTAAACTTTGATTCCCACATCAACCTAACCATCAAAGCTGTTAATAAAAAGATAGGTGCCCTCTACAGACTTAAACCCTTTCTTTCAGCAACTACCAGGGTGTCTCTAGCCCAAACTCATCTCATCTCTACATTATTGTATGCCTCTCCATCTTTTATCAACCTATCAAAATCTAACATTCAGAAACTAGCCACATCCTACCATAGCATTGCCAGGTTTGCCACCACAGGCTCCCCATTTCGTACCCATCATTGTGTTAATCTCAAAAAAACTTGGCTGGCTTGAACTTCAAAATCTTATTCTTCTACATCAATTAGTTATCACCTATAACATTCTCCAGTACCCTTCTAATACACCCATACTAAATAACCTTGTGACCCCTTACAGAAATCTTACTTCCCTTCACTCATCTTTCAAACTGCTGGTAGCTACTCTCAAATCACACAATAAATCTGGTGACTCCTTGTTCACAAATGTTGGCTCGTACTGGAATAAACTTCCCATTGAACTGACTACTTTAGTCTCATCACAACTTTTTAAGAAACAATTAAAGAACGATTTCAAATCTCACTGGCTTTGCCCTTGCTCAAATCCTGACTGACCCCAGCATCCAACTTCCATTATAGTTCCCTCCTTTGCCTGTTGCTATACATCCATCTTGTCTACTTGTCTCTCTCATTACTACTCCTCCTCTGCAGCTCTCCTGGCATCCACATGGATATTACTATTCATATGATGTCACTTTCTCATTTACACTAGATATATTACTGCAACCTGTTATCTCACCTTCTATTTAAACCTTGTATTTTGATTCCTACTGTACAAGTCTGGGTCTTAAAACTATTTGCTCTGGCACAAAATGTTTATTATATCTGTTAATATTGTAAATATTGTATAGACTCTAGTGTCTGTTTATTTTTTTCATTACAATTCCTGCTACTGTAAAGAGTATGGGATTAGGGATCCTCATATTTTTTTCTGTTAAATTGCTACTCTTCTGTTAAATTGCTGGAATAATTCTGTAGTTACTTACATTTTAGTCTCTTAATGTGCTGTTTTATTTAGTGGAGCTTTTCTCCTCGGGCCTCTGCTGAAAATGGACATGTATCCAGCCAGACTAGCCCGGTCAACAAATGTAAAATAAAATAAAAAAGGCGAGAAGTCTTTACACTTGATTTTTTGGAGCTAAGCTGTAGCGATGACCTAATCTGTTAAGCAGACAGCTTAATTGATTAAGGACAATACAAAAGAGCAGCGGTGACAGTCACCCTGGAATATCCCCCTTTGAATTTTTACCCCAAGAATAATAATTTGTCCTTTATCATTGCTTATCTGCAAAGTGGTTTGCCACTGTTTGATGGTCACTGTAATATAAGGTATCAGTGTAGGGTGTATCTTGCACATTTTTAAGCACTCTTTTTATCCATGAGTATGGAGGTTATCCGTGCCATACTTGGATTCTTCCCCTTTTTACAGTTAGCCATTCTAACTTTATTTAACAACAAATGATACTTTGTTCTATATGATTTTCTTTTCTATTTCCATGTCTGAGTTTTCTTCTGTTTGACTAAAAACTCTGTCAGCATCAATTCCAGTGTATAATTTATTCATCTTTGAAAGGCAAGTTATTGGTCTATAGTTTTTAGGATAGCTTGCAGGTTCGCTCTTAAGCAGGAGTATTGTTTTTCCTCTTATTAACCAGGTTGTGGTCTATTCGGGGTACACATATAAATAGTCCTTACTCAAGGCTAAATCTGCAAGTAAAGATGTTAATACTTTTAGCCAGTAGTCAGGTACTGTATCTGGGCCTGAGTTTTTCCAATTAGCAGCTTTTCTTAACTTTGTTTCAATCTCTCTGGCTGTTACTTTATCCCATTTCATATCCTAAACATTTGAACAACTTCTTTCTTTTATGTGTTCTGTCCATTTAGCATCTATATTTTCCACAGGATCTTCATAGATATTTCTCCAAAAATGTATCTGTTTCTTCTTTTTTTGGTGGTGTTTCAATTCCTTTTGCTTTGCTTCCCAATTATATATAAATTTTTTTGGGTCATCAATAAATTGCTTACTTTGTACTTTTTCTGTATATTTATTTGCATATCTTCTAAGTTTTTCTACTTGTGCTGATATTTTTAGTTTGAGAGTGTACGATGGATCCTGATCTGTTCTGATACTGCGCATTGCTATTATCACATATATTGAGTGCTTTTCTGACTGTGACAGTTCTTGTCTTAATTGCTTTGGAGTTTTCACTGCTTGCTACTTCTATGATGGCATTTGACTTCCCCCTTTCCTAGTTACTGTGTTCATTTGTTTGATAAAACTTCTAAGTTTTGGGGTTTTATTGATTTTCTGTACTCTTTCTTTCATTCATCTTAATATGTCTGTCCATCTCAATTAAACCAAGCAACTCTTCTCTTGGATCATTTTCGTCTAAACTGAGGGCACATTCTTTGTTTCCATATCCTGTGGCATTCTACAGAAAGATCCAGACCATCTTCATGTTCCACATTCTCGCCAGTTTCATCCTGCGTCATCCATTGCTCATTCATATGGGAATTCACTAGCCTAACACTCTACAACACTGCATCAGAGTTGCTATTGTTTCTTGTTCCTTCCCTTGCTGTGCAACTCCAGTTGAATTTTGTACTGGTTTCCTATGGAAGGATCTAAAGTATTTTCATATGGCATCTGATCAGATATTTCCCATTCCACTGGTTTCTCCTTAATTTGGGGAGTCATTGCTCTGTCCTGCTGTGGTGTTAACTGAGTTAGATTTTCTCCACTAAAGCCTTCTCTTTGCAGGTAATCCCTAACCTCAGTTTCTATTTCTTTAACTTCTTCATTACTAATCCTCTTTTCTGCTTTCTTATTTTTTGTATTGTAAACTTTTCCATATCCAGATGCCTTTGCCTGTATTTCTCTTCAGATATCTTTGTTATTGCTCTTTTTCTATCAATTAGTTTTGCTTTCTCCTTTGCATAAATATTGCACCACATTAAATCTATTTTCTTTTCCATGTCCGTGTTTCCTTTTCAGATGTCTCTTGTTCCTCCTGTTTCTCCTTACTTGAGGGACTCTTTGCTCTATCAGCCTGTGATATAACCTCTGCTAACTTTTTACATTAAATCCTTTACTTAACAGGTTTTCTATAACTTCAGCTTCTATTTTTTAACTTCTGCTTTACTAATCTTCTGTTCTGTGCTCCCTCTTTGTGATCTTATTTTTTGTAGCTGGATGGCTTTGCCAGTATTTCTCTTCTTGCCAGCATTTTAATACAAGTGTTACTAAAGTCATAACTGAATAGGTCAATGTGATATTTTGTGCTGCGTTGTTCTTCAATGTGTGTTTTTGATGCATTATTTGCTGTCTTGTAGTCATTAAAACAGTGAATTTAGTCAAATGGCATAGAAGGAATTTTCATCTGTAGTAGTACTGACCTATACTCAAGAGGCCTTAGAATGAGACAGAATCCATGAGGCTCTGAGCAATGGAAGTACGGGACAACATTGTTTACTGCCTGGCTGCAGGCCTCAATGGAGAGTGTGCAGTCTAACTCAAGTATGTAGAAACCAGTGCGTATAGGCCAATCATCTGTAGAAGAGGAAGCATGTGATCGCACATTATTTGCCTCAGTGCCACTGCTTGCTATGAAAATGGAGGATGGGGTTAAGGGTGTGCCAAAAGCAAAGGCCCCCCCCACCACCATCGGGATAGTGCAGTACAACGATGTCCCATCTCCTCAATACATTTTATGGAGAGTGGATGGTATAGGGCCATCAAAATCATATGTGCAAGTCAAAATCATATGTACAAAAAAAAGAAACCTTTTGGCTAGAACCATTCGTCTCTTTATTGTTTTTATTCCAACAGTGATGTGTACCATTCTAGTTCCTTTCTTGTTGCTGTGACAATCCTAGCCATTTACAATGAATAATATTTGTAATGTAAGAACTTACATTGTTAAAAAAAATACTTAGTTTCTCATTTGTGACGATTGCTAATGTATTTAAGAGATGGAACTAGCAGGCCTATAATTATTGTTGTTTTTTTTTTTTTTGTATACCATAATGGTCTTTGTTTCCATCAAACACAGAAAACGAAATGTATATCGCAATTGTGCCACTACTGCATAAGTGTTCTAATCAGACAGCATGCTTTATGTGAGCAACATTGTTTGATTTAGACTGGAGTCACATTTTGGGACCACTTCTGCAGTTCTCTCTTGTAATTGTCTTTTCATTATGTATGTGTGTTTGCATATGTGCGTATATAATTTTCTTTTTCCCCACAATGATAACATGTCCATACCTCTACAATCCCTTTTTCCCCACATTTGTACATGGGATTGAGGTATCAGTTCCACTGTGACAGTCATCTAGAACCAATAGCATGTCTTGTAAAAAATCTTTTAACATACCTGTTGGATGACACTGCCTCCCAGATGTCACAGGCTAGAGTTGCTAACAAGCCAGTAGTTGTATCTTTCGGCTTTTCCCGGTTAGGGGTCGCCACAGCGGAACTCCGGTCTGCTTATGATTGGCAGTAGATTTTTATGTACCGAGTTGCCAGCCCTGATGCACAACCTTCAACGAAGGTACGCCCATTCACGCACGTCTCCACACAGAAGACGCTTTAGCTGAGAATCGAACAGGACAACGTCTTACTGTGAGGCGACAACTCTACCGCAGCACCACCACCGTAGCTTAATACTCCAAAACTGTAGTCTTGTTTACTTGCTAAGGTTTCTCCCACAACAGTGAATCTTCACTCATGATGTACTGAAATGGTTATGACTTCAATTCTTTATTGAAACTTGAAGACGGGAGAAATTCCTTCCTGTCCTGGGTGTCTCAATAATGCTAAAGACATTTTTGAGGAAGTCTGTGTACTATGACCTGATGTCTGTAAACAGAGAGAATACTAAAGCACAACTGTCAGAATGAATTTCTTTATTTTAGAAATTGTTTCCAAGTAAACTGGGCCAGAGAACAAATTTGTGTTCTGTGAAAATTGCTTCAGACACTCCTCTACAGCTGTGTACTACAGGTCTAGTTAAGAAAACACGGTTCTGCTTTAATATGGGATGTTAAAGTAAGAGAACAGTTCAAATGTGAAACATTCTGTCCTTGTGTTTTGACCTTACCTTTAT
Source organism: Protopterus annectens (assembly GCF_019279795.1). Classification (NCBI taxonomy): domain Eukaryota; kingdom Metazoa; phylum Chordata; order Ceratodontiformes; family Protopteridae; genus Protopterus; species Protopterus annectens. The sequence continues at coordinate 1,109,648,166 of NC_056748.1, forward strand.
TACAAATTTTGTAATAAATTGAGTATTATTTATATAAGGAAAACATTACTGAGTGTTGTAACATGAGATCTTTGGAAATGTGTTTGGAAGTAAAGAGAATCTCTTAGAGGTGTAACAAATTTGAGCTATCATTCTAAGTGAGAAAAAAGAAAAAATATTGCATGAATTAATTGTCATGCTAGAAGGTATGAGATGGAATTGAAAAATATATTCCAAATGGTACAGTCTAAGCTCAGAATATTTTGATCTATATATACGGTTTATGATTATTTCTCCAAATTGAACATCAGTGAATTGCTACTAATTCAAAACAAAAACGCAAAATTTATAATGCTGAACAGTGTCAAACTCCTAGAGGCGAATGTTCGAATTCGACATAATTCGAACATTCTCCACACTTCCAGAAACAGTATTATGTGACTTGCACAGTAAAAAAACGTGTTTGTAGGGGGGCAAGCCCCCCTTCACCACCCATGTTAGGGGAGTGCACCCCCACACCCCTCTGCTACTTAAATATACAAATTCCAGGACTGCACTATAGTGAGGGAAAGGGTACAGTTCCCATTCCCACTACAGTGCATTCTGCATCACAATGTCGAACCTAGCATTTGCTGTTGTAAGATTCGACATTGTGACATATTTTTTCATTGTATAAAATGGCACTTTCGCACAAATATAAATTGCATGAAGTGCGATCGACAAAATGATGTACAGCTGATTATATATAGTTAGTCATGTAGTCTGCCATTGTAAATTTGCTTGAAATTGCTTTCCAGTCATTCTCTTAACTGTTAATTCTATTCTATAAAAATGAATTGTTGCCAGTAAGATTTATGTCTCAACTTTATTTTGAGACAGACAGTGGTATTCTACAAAAGGGCCTTACAGAAACAGATGCTTGGTGCCAGAGCCATGGGCTCAAGCTTAATGCCAAGAAATGTATAGTTATCCCCTTTGGGAAAAACCATGTACCTATGAATTACCACATAGGTGGCAGTACACTAAACGCAGAAAGTTTGATGACAGACTTAGGGACACAGGTGGACAGAGGTCTCACCTTCGATAACCACATCGCCACAGCAGTCAGGAAATTATTTTATGTGGCACACCTCATCACTAAGGGCTTTTCATCTAGGAAAAACGAGGTTATTGTCCCACTGTACTCATCCCTCATTGTACCTATTAATAGAGTACAACGCCCCATTTGGTATGTACCTCACAAGACATCTGCAACTGCACATCTGCAACTGCTGGAAAGTCCGCAGAAATACCTCACTAAAAGAATCACAGGCCTAAAGCAGATGCTCTATACTGACTGTCTAAGAAAACCTCCAGCTATACTTTGTGGCATGTCGTCTACTCATAGGCAATCTCTGCTTAACATACAAGGCCATGTCAAACCCAGAGCTGTTGGACATGCTCCACTTTAAGAAATCCCAATCCCTCAGAGCCACATGCTTCGGGGATCTAAACCTTGTCATCGCAATGAACACAACATGCTGGAGGGTTAGGTTCCTGACACAGAGACTCCCCATACTCTGGAATATATGTCAAGCAGAGCACCTCCATGGCCCTCTTCAAAAGGAACCTTGACGATTGGATGGGAGATGGGAAATTAACCCCGGGGATCACATCAGTCACCCTCTAGACCGGGGTCCAGGGAAGTAAATATTGTGGGAAGAAATATCCAAGGAATTTTTATGGCTAGGCTTGTATAGGCCCTAGGGCCGATAGCCTAGTACCAACCTATGAACCTATAACATTTGTAATGCCTTTATCAGCACTTCTTTTTTTACAGTGGTGTAATACAGCATGCGTAGCATAGTTAAAATATTTTTGCTGGTGAAATTTGATTGGCTGCCAGTGCAGAACACTTGACAAGTTGTATCCAACCAAATATAACATTGATGATATAGATTTATTCCTGAATTATAACAAGCTTGCCATGCTATTGCAAATTATTGCAGATAAGGACGTGTACTTATTGCAATGTTGCTGTTCAGCAATCAAAGCCATGTTAATGAATATATATTTTGAAAACCAACTTTGAAGTTAGCAGCATCTCATATGGGTTTATTTATTTATTTATTTTTTTGGTTTGTGTGTGATTTCAGTAAAACATGATGCTAAAGTTAATCTTTTTTGCTTTCAATATTAAAAACTCTGTGATTTCCATCCAGGGTGGTACCATACTATTTTTTTACATCGTTATAAATTGTCATTATTGTTTTCATGACTACCACATTATCTTTACTTTGTTCTTTTCTGACCCTACCTCCTATTCTTTTACAGTTTTCTTTCATGCATTCTTTAGTACATCATTGACCACCAAGAAAACATAGAACTGCTTATTTACGTAAAAGACATTAGTTTGATTACACATTATTAATTAAATGTAAACACCAGTTAGTGTTTTTGTTAAGATAATATCGAATTGAGTTTATCATTTTGGTGTAATATTGCACATAAATGTAGTGTTTTGGCTAGTGTCACATGATAGCATACAAAACAGTGGAAAAGATATAATCCTGGGGATTCATAAACAACGTGTCCATGATCACAGCCAAACCAACACTATTCACATTGTGTGTACAATGAGTAGCATTGCTAATTATATATGTGCATGGACAGGCCATTGTGGAAAACTACATATAAACCAACAAGGGATTAAAACCCATCTGCCTGTGTGGTCACAATGTAGACATCACTGCACAAATAGGTCGAGTCTTGGAAGCTGTAACATGCATGTGTTGTGTTTTAACTTTGCATTTTCATGGTAGGTTATTAGTGCATAATATGAATTTAGTATTGTGCTACAATGTACACTTCCATGAATTTTAACCCATCACTCCAAATGTAATGCACTCTAGACCAGCGCAGTATCAAATGAAGCCACACAACTTATAATCAACATGTTGGAAAGCAGCATGCAGTTCAAGGAAAGGTTGTAATGCTGTGGAAGACTGAAAAAATGAACTTTAACCAGCATGCAACAAGCAGGGGATTAGAACCCTCACCTTACTTATATGGTCAGTGTACATGCATAACAATGGTAAACTGTTAAATACATGCACTAGGTTTAGGTTTATTTCATACATGAATTTCAAGTGATTAGTACTTGTAGCAATCTTCAAAACAATGCATATCAGGTTAGACCTCCTTGTATTTGTACCCCTTCATGCCGGATTCTGTCTAGACCAGTTTATTATTAGGTGAGCCACAGATGTTTTAATAAGTGTGTCAGAAAATACACATTGAAGGGAATGCTAGAATATTGTGGAAGTCTGAAAGATGAACATTGATAAATAAATAGCCATCAGTGGATCAAAACCCTCCCATAAGTGTACTGAGAATATACACACCACTTCATAACTGCAATGAGCCATGGAAGCTCAAGTGAAATTATTAACTTCACCTCATATCAGTATTGCCTGGAGTCACGCATTTGTGGTCAGCTCAGTTGCATATCAAATGCCAAGGTCTTAGTGTGTTCAGTGGATTTTTGTCAGTTTTTGCCATTTGTAATTTTTCAGTGGGTACGTATGGACAGTGAAATTGCTCTCTGCCAACACTCGTGCAATGTATACTGCAGATTATTATTCTTGTTTTATGAATCCTTTTTGGCTATGTGTATGTTAGGATGTGTTTCATAATATCATTAAAGGCTATAAAGAATATAGGATAGAGGTGAAAAGGGCAGTAATTGGGCGAGTGGACAAAAGGTGAGGAGATGAGGATTGAACAAGACTGAGGAGCGTGTAGGAAATGGACATTACAGGCTATGAGCCCATGACATTCACATTGATATGATACCTAACAGTGCATTACCAAGGGCAGCCACTGAAGCTGGAGCCCGTAACATTCACATTGATATGATACCTAACAGTGCATTACCAATGGCAGACACTGAATCTGTCCAACTCTTAATGAGTCATTATTGACATTTGATTACTGGGAAAGTCCGACTAGGTAAGAGCCCATTTTCAGCAGATGCCCAGGGACAAAAGCTCCAAAGTAATACAAAACATTTTAAGAACAATAATTTTTACAGTCTTTAAAAATAAAACCACTGCAGTTTTGAATAATTTTACCAGATTAGACATATGAATACAGTGGTTAAGAATAGATACAAGTTATGTGACGATGCTTTGATGAAGTTTTAGCTGGTTTATAGTGAAATTAAAGATAAGCAAGTACAATACACACATAAATTGCAATACAAAGTGACAGAAAAGCAGGCTTATGGTATATTTAGAGGGACAGCCAGTGGGAGAGAAATTGATAGAAGTAAGGAAGTGAGAGAATATGGAAAATAAGGAGGTGTATGGTATGAGTAGGTATTTGTTCACATTTAGGGATATAGTTTATCCATTTGTTGAGCAATAACAGAACCAGGTTTCGACCAATAAATCTTTCAGAGGGTTTTGAAGGATAGGAGAGGGAAGGTATTGACCTGAAGGATACTGAAAAAGAGTTCCAGGCGTTAACAACATGGTACAAGTACAGCTAATGTCGAGTAGATTTTGGTCATTGGATTGTAATGACCAACTGGGAACATAGTTGTGTGCAATGTTATTTAGTGATGAACAAGCAGATGGCTTTTTAATTTTATAGGTGGTAACTAAGAAACTGTGTATATGTGCTTTGATAGGGTAGTTCTAACCAGGCTTTTTAGTGCTATACAGTGGTGGGGTCTGAGAAGAGTATTTGCAAATGTAACAACTTTGTTAGAGCGTTGTACGGATTTTGATTTACATGATGCCTGAAGGGTTAGCAAGGATGGGAGCAGCATGAAGAAGTGGGAGGATGAGAAGTAGTGTCAAGTGTAATTTTATTTGTGTCCGTGAGAAAGTTTTTGGTTCTATAAAGCATCCCAGAGTTTTTGATGAGTTTTTGTTATGCAATTTTGTATATGCAGGTTGAATTTAAGATGATCATTCAGTATTATCCCTAATAATTTACTATGAGAAGTGACTTCAGTGGTTGTTTTAAAAAAGAGAGAATTTTAAAGTTTGTTTTCCATAGGAGAGAGATTTGGGTGGGGGAGGTATTTATTTATTCATTTATTTTAGGGTTGAGCATGTGTTGTGAGTTGCAAAGTGATGTTTCAGTTGCTGTTAAAGCTTCCTGATTAATTTTCTTGAGTTGTGCCCAATTGTCAGATTTTCAAGCGAGTGTGGGGTCATCTGTGTACTGTATTAGGGAGGTCTATTGTATGGATGTGTGGCGGGCATTGGTGACTATGTTAAAGAGGAGGGGGATGAAGGACAGAGCCTTGTGGTACACGGGTGGTGACTGGAAGTTATGGAGAGTGCCATTTTACTGATTGATACCTATTGCCCAGTTAGCTTTTGAATCATTTAAGGGTGGGCTGAGATAGTCCTTAAATGTTTGCTCTGACAAATTCTGTCGAAGGCTTTAGACAAGTCTAGAAGTAATGAAGAAACTAGTTTGCCATTATCTGTAATTTTATTGGCAGTGTCTGTATAGGTTAGAAGTGCAGTGTTAGTACTATGGAAAGGACAGTAGTCATGTTAGGTGGGGGATAGGGGTTTTCCTGCAGGAGATAGCTTAGCAGTTGTTTTTTAATATATTTTTCATGTATTTTGGAGGGTGATAAGATTGCAGTATGTCTAAAGTTAGTAATGTCTGTTGAATTTCTTCATCCCTTTGTGCAGAGGGATAATGAGTGACTTTTTCAAAGGAGAGGTAATGTCGGATTCCTAAACTGGTCATCCTGAATTAGCATTCTGCTCTCTTTGGATAGCCAAATTGCATTGTATTTAGTCTTCTAGGAGGTGGAAGGCTTTTCAGTATATTTAAGAAAGTTGTATTGAATTCATTTATAACATAATCTAAAAGGAAGATTTTAGGCAGTTTCAGTTAATAGGGTAGTTATGAACATTTGTAGGTTAAACTTGGAAAGGTTCCCTGTTATTTTATAAATGTGATATTTAAGTGGATGTGTAAGATGTCTGGTTGTATAGATTGGGAGATGATCACTGAAACAGCCAGCCATTGTACCAAATGCAGTGTATTTGCTAGGGCTTGATACTAGAATCCAGTCTAATAAGGAATTTGATGTCTTATTAATTTGTTGTATAAAACCAAATAAGTTCATACTAGCTGTAAAGAAGAATTAAGAATAAATGTCTGGAATATGTAGCACAGTTAAGAACAGGATAGAAAACTGTGAAGCAGCCACTCACTTAACTGTGTTGTGGTAACGTGTGTCTTGTGTTTATTTCTGAAAAAGCTATACGGTTGGAAATCAGGATATAGAACTGAAATTAAAAGAGGAAGGACACATAACACAAGGTGAGCTTAGGAAAGAATGACTTTGATAATGTAGGTTATGATCATCTCTCAATTTTTAACGGAAGAATTCTGGATCACTCCATACTTACTTTGTTCAACAGTGCCAGAAATGCATGACAGAATGTACAACGCTGATGACAGAAAAGTTTCATTTCAGTGGAAAGCAGCACTTGATTAGCAAGACAAGATTATCCACACCTGCATAGCCTTGAAGCTATCCTTGTGTCAGTCTCCTTTTCTAAAACAGATTATTAGCAAGGTATGCTTCAGAATCGGACAGGGAGAAGGTGTTGGTGAAACACATTAGTGGAATGTTGGTCTTCAGAAAATGTCCCTATCCACATAAAAAAAAGTTTATCCCCATCCAAATGCAACTTGGATCTATGGATGGGAAACAGAAAATTTACCCCAGGACTGCCTCTGTACTACTAATGGGCAGAGGCAGATCCTAAACTTGGATGGTGCAGTGTCAGAAGAAAAAATTCAAGCGAGTCACATCTGCCTCAGGTGATGAAAAACTTCTTTATTTGCAGCTAACCAGATTACAGCAGCATGTTGGCCAAGATGATCTCAATCTGATCAGCTTGTTTACTGACATCAACATTTATACTTTCCTGTTACTAGCCAAAATAGCTTTTGTTACATTTCTAACAGTTGACAGTTGGCTATGAAAAACATCTAGGATCACAAATTACCTCAGAAAAGAATGTTTTACCTCAAAACAACAGCTAGTGTAGAATGTTTACCTCAAAACCACAGTTAGTACAGAATACTTAGTTCAACAGTGGTAGCTGGAATTTTCCACAGCCTGCCTCAGTAAAGAAAACAGATGTTATTCAAGTTCATAAGCAAACTACATCTATCATAGATAAAGCCCATCTTTAATAAACATGGTTCAATGACCTTTTCTTACCAACACTTCAGCAAATAGCATATTAATTTCGCTAGATGGGAGAAAGAGACAAATAACAGTATGTTTTAAAACTTTTTCTCTTAACATTTCCCCCTCAAAACACTTTTATTTGTCTTTTTATTTCAGCAATATATACATTACTTCATTTGCAAGACAAACTTTTAAACTTCAAAACATTTGCAAAAGTCACATTTCAATGTATTCACTTTCACCAGTCTGTTGCAACTGCTGGTACATCGTCTTTGTAACAGCAGTATCAACCAGTCTTTGTAGAAGACCTCTGATACAGGGTATACAACAGCAACCACATACCACCACGATAGCTATAGCGACTCCAACGGACACCAGGAAACTGCTGATGAGATGACTCCATTTTCCAAACCACGCTTGTAGAAAGTCTGTAAAGGGATTATTTACTCCAGAGTTCTCTGCCAATTCTTCGGATAACAGATCCAAACCTTTCAAAGCTCAAGTGATGCTCCCATCAGGGGCAGTGTTATTCGGAATATATGTACAACAAAAAGTCCCAAACATCCTGCAAACTCCTCCTTCTTTGGCCAGGAGCATATCCAACGCAATTCAATTCTGCCATGCCACCTGCGAAGTGGCCTCCAGTTGTTCAGCAATACCTTTTAATGCATCTTTGGTATAGTTCACAAAACGCTGCTGGTTATAGTAAATGTAGTTGGTCCAGTCCACATTCTTATTGGGTTGAATCCAGACAAAGATGGATGCAAAACCAGCTGCTATTTGGTTTATCGCTTTGTATTCATCAGGCACGCCTCTTGGTACGCCAATGCTATCGATGTAGACACTGCTATCGAAGGATTGCTTCGGTGCCTCTCTTTTTCTCTTATTCAACCACCTCGGCTTTATTTCAGTTTCTCTTACGAAATTGCTTGCTGGAACTGGGAAAATGTAGAATGGCAGAATGCACTTTGCAAGTGCACAAGTTCCCTTCCAGGGAATCGTAAGCCTTGATCTGAGTTTGTTGTCTCCACATAACCACCATACGTCTGCTAAACTATGAGTTTGGTTCTCCAGAAATGGATTTTCGTTGCCATTCACAGTAACATTGCAATAGTTCTGTCCCATATTGCCATAATTCTTTCCTGTGCCATCTCTGAAAATGCACATATACGAACCTGGATAAGAGATTGCTGTAGGCGGTTTCTCAACGTTGCTTATGACTGGAAAACGCTGAGTTTCATTTTTGCATTTAACCTTCATCTTGCATCAATGGGACTGTCGCTAGTTGCTGTTTACCTTCAGCACAAGAAACACAGTTCTCACGATGTGCCTCTCTGGTACTATATCTAACCCAAGATAACCATTCGTTATGGTGTACGAATCCCGTCTCGAGTAACAACTGTTCTTCTGTGAAGGCAAAATCTGCTTTACTTGTAGCATTTTTAAGGCTTTGCACTTTAAGCTGGAAAGTCCCCAAAGGATCAGTTCCAATCGGAAGAGACACTCCGATTCCATATACTCCTGAATCACTTTCTTGTGGTGACATGATGGTTATAGTAATCACTTCAGTACCTTGGAAATGCTCAATTTTTATTCTTTGTTGCCTGCTTTTATCTTTCTCTGGTATCACTGCACCACTTGTTTCCCATCCATTCACATCTGTTGACCACCAAACATTTGACCAGGACGCACAGTCTCTATTGCACGAATATTTTGCACGAGTCAAGAAATCATTATTGTTCCAATTAGCACAGTCCAAAATTCCTTCACAAAGTTTCACCTTGAACACAGTAGTAACACCTGTTTGCGCTTGCATCACCACCATTCCTTTTTCTCTCACAACTGTTCCTTTTCGTATGGACATATTTACTTTCGCCATCAAAATCATCATCACGTAACAGTTCAAGTACCAGTTGAACATGGCCATCCTTCCTTTGTAGTCAGACTTTGCTTTCAGGGGTCCGGTGGAGTCTGACCAACATCAATGGTAGAAGGAAAAGTCTTTTTTACAGTGGGTGATATGAATCCACGAAGTCCTCTCTGTGATCTTTACAGCCGTAGGTGTTGAGATAAGTACTTGATATGGGCCTTCCCACCTGGGGGATGACCAGTTCTTTCTCTTCACAATTCGGATCCACACCCAGTCCCCGGGTGCCACGCTTAACAAGGCTTCACCTCTGGATCTGCAAAGGAGTCATTGGTTACAAGAGACTTGACATTTAGCAGCTTCTTCATATAATCCGCCAGATCCTCACCCCCCTCACGTTCCGCTGGCAACAATCCTTGTCACTGCGGGACGTAATATGGTCTCCCAAACAAAAGTTCAAATGGTGTAAGTCCTTTGTAGGAGGGTGAGATTCGCATGTACAGGAGTGCCAATGGAAGGCACGCAGTCCAGGATCTATGCGTTTCTGCCATCAGTTTGCGGAGTTTACTCTTCAGGACACCATTGTGTCGCTCCACCAGTCCAGCTGACTGCGGATGGTAAGCACAATGGTACTTGAGATCAATTTGAAACACTTGACCCAACTTCTGCACAATCTGGTTTACAAAATGAGACCCATTATCACTATAAATGCGCCCTGGAAGGCCAAATCGGGGAATTATTTCTGTTGTCAAAAGCTTTGCTACTGTGTGTGCATCAGGATGCTTTACTGGAAAAGCTTGTACCCACTTAGAAAAAGCATCAATTATAACTAGACAAAACTTTTTTCCCTCTGAGGGTGTTAACTCAATAAAGTCCATACAGAGTGTGTGGAATGGATATGGAGGGGTAGGGAATGCCTGCTGAGATTTTTTAACTCCCCCCTGAGCATGATACTTTGCACATAATAAACAAGATAAACAGAATTGCTTTGCATAAGTTGAAAATCCTTTACACCAAAACACTTTAGACACTATTTGAACCATTGTCTGTACTCCTACATGGGCGGGTCCATGGCTAACCAATGCAGCATACCTAAAAAGGTTTGAGGGTAATACCATTTTGCCATCTGATGCCCTATACAACCCATCCTGTTGGGTAATACCATATTTCACCCAACAACATTTTTCTTTCTGTGTTGTCAATGTTTGCATTACTTTTAGTGTCTCTAAGTCTAAGAGGTGTCCAGGCTCTAAATCATTGTCATGTAAAAGAAAATCATTTTCTTGAGCTGCCTTTTTTGCAGCCATATCAGCAAAAGCATTTCCCCTGGAGACAGGATCTTTTCTGTTGGTATGTGCAGAACATTTACATATCACTATCTGAAGTGGTAGTTGCACTGCATCTAACAACTGTAAAATTAAATCTCTGTGATTTATTGGTTTGCCTGTCACAGTAACCATTCCTCTATTCTTCCATTGTTGGGCGAAAACATGCACAGTGGAGAAAGCATACTGACTATCTGTATAAATTGTCACTTTTTTACCCTCCCCTAAGGTACAAGCTCGAGTCAAAGCCACTAACTCAGCTGCTTGGGCAGAATAAATGTTTGACAATCCTTTTGCTTCCAAAACTTCAATTTCTGTGGTGACTGCATGTCCATGGAGAAAATGACCATGGAGAAAAAGGCATTGCTTATATCTATGACAGAAAAATATCTGTGCTGATGTAGTAAATCATTAAGTAATGTATAGGGGTCGGGGACCACCGGTGCTCTTGGAATCACAGCTGAATTAACTGCTTGTAAATCCTGAACCAACCTCCATGACCCATCTGGTTTCTTTACAGGAAACAACAGAATATTGCAGGGTGAATCTGGGCATTCAACAAGAATTCCTACCTGTTTTAGCTGTTCAATAACTGGCTTAATTCCTTCCTCCGCTTGTTTACTTAGTGGATATTGGTGCTTATGAGGTCTGAAACCTGACTTTGGAGTTATACAAACTTCACCTGCTGTTTTCATCAGTCCCACATCTCCTTTACCTTTTGACCATAAATCTACAGGTAAGGCACTTAACGCACTATCTTCCTCTTGAGTTAGGAGGATTTGTCATGCCACTTCTACTTTGTCATCCCTGAAGTGCACGCTTGGTCGTGCCCAAGTCACCCAATTTAATCTTTGTACCTGGATCTGTTGATCTTTCAACTGACTTTCAGACATTGTGTTCCAAATCGTTACCTTTTTTGCCAAATCTACCCAATGTGTCCCCACTGCTTTAGTAACTGAGATATGTGGGCTATAACTTGAGCGATATAAAGAACTCATTTCCTTAGTCAAAGTACAGGTTACCACTGTATTACCTTGCGTATCCCAAAACATATCATTCAAAATTATCCTTGCACACTTGTGCTTAAAGAATTCTTTTTCAAATTCTTTATCCGGACCAAGGGCCTTATAGAATATTGTACAATGTAAGTGCGCCACAACCTGCGGTGACCTGCTCCTAGATTTACTTAGAGCTAGATTGATCAGCTCTGTATCAACCCTCCCCGGGCCATCTGAAATCAAGTCTAGGCTATACCAATAAAACAAGTCTTGTACTCCCTGTACTACTAATCCATCCGCTAACCTTTTTGCCTCAATACCTTTAGGTGTGGGAATTGCTGCTATTCCAAACACATGCATCAAATCTCTTCCCAGCAAATTAACTGGACAAACTTTTGATATAATTACCCTACACCTAACAGTTTGGTTTGTTTGCAGATCTGTGAACAGTAGAGGATGAGATAGTGGTTCCTTATAAATTTTCCCGTTTGCCGCTTTTACAAGGACAAACTCATCTGTTTCGTAGTTCGGAGGCAGAACTGCTGGACCCAAAAGTGTACGTGATGCACCTGAATCACATAAAAACTCCACTTTCTGTCCCTCAACCAAAAACTCTGTCATGGGTTTCTGATATAGATGCATAGCAATACCCAAATTTGCCAGGTTTATGACTTCACAGTTACAATCCCGCCCTTCCATTATAGTGTTCTGACATTCATCGTAGAGAGTGTCTGCCTCTTCACTATCCCCATAATGAAAATGGCGCCTTTCTTTACTATCATATAGTCATGCGGAGCCCTTGTTCATAAGCTGTGGGGGATGTTTCCACTCTTCACAGTCGGCAGCGAAATGCCCACGTCTACCGCATTTAAAACATTCTCCACATTTTAACCTTTCCCTATAGGCTGAATGTCCACCCGGTTCATTTAACGTGTCCCATTGCGGGCCCCCATGTTTTTTTACGCCACCACGGTGCCCTTGCCCCCTTTGGTCCTGTACTAAGAATATACCACCATCATCCCCTATTGCCAACACTTGTACTTTCTTTTTCTTTTTTAGATTAAAATGTCGCTCAGCATGCCGTGCATATTCAAACAAAGGTTGCAGTCTACATGTTCTATGATCTACCATGTGCTTAGTAATAAAACGACTTATCAGAGCCTTACAACCTTTAAGAAAAGAATTCTTTAATTGCTGTTCATACGGACTATCATTAGTCTGATCCTGCAGAATCATCATTCCACAATGGTTATTGAACACTTCTGTCAGTCTTACAATATAATGATCCACAGATTCATCATCATTTTGGATGCACTGATTTATTACTGTCCAATCTGCTCTTGGACACCACTTATCAGAAATTCTCTTTAACAGATCAGTGACTTGTGTGTCTAACACCCCAGAATTATGCTTTAATGTAGTGCCGTCATCTGCCTTACATGTCCAAGAACCACAAACTAAGTGCCAATCTGGACCCAAGATTTGTTGCACTACTTGTTCTACTTCTTAACCATTTAGATGATAACTTAAGCGCATACCAACTATGTCCTCAGAAAACTTTTGAAAATTAACCTTGGGATGAGGAATACCATCTGTAGCTCGTTTTATATCCTCTCTAGCCCAGGGACGATGAACTAAAATAGTTGGTTCTTGTCCAACATCTCCTGCTTGTGGGTTTGCAACTTGTATTAAGGGAAGAGCTTCTGAGTAGTCAGAAAGTTTAATGGCCCAATGTCCTTGCCCTGCTGGTCCTGACCTTAACTGCATAGGTTGGTCTACCTGTTGCAAAGCAACCTTAGGTACTACGGGAATTTATGGGTAAATTGGAGGGGTCACAACATTTCCTTGAGCAGCTAATAACCCACCCTGCTGTACAGATCCCATATCTTCAGACTGATATTGAGGAGGTTCCCCTGGTATGGCAGCAGCAATTTCACCATATGGTGGGGCGGTTCCCTGCATTTGTACTGCACAAACTGTATGCTCATCCTCCTTATCTAAAAATAAAGCTATTTTCCGCTTGGCACCAGTGATCCCTTTTGATTTATTTTCTCTTTTTCCTGACACTGTTTTTCTTTTATAGCTCATTTATTTGGTGGTTCTAACAATTTTTGTGCTTGGGGAAATCCCAATTGTCTTTGCTTTTTAGTTCTAGTTACTGCATCCTTTTTCAAACTAATAACCAATTTTGCACAGGCATTCTTATTCGGTGTACCATCAAAATCATATTTCAACTTCCACTTCTTCAAAAATGTAACATTATTTTTGTTTAAACTTTTCATATACTTAGCATCAACATTTAAACAGGCATCACTCTCACACTTGCAGCAACTTGAACCCATGTTTTCCCTAGATTACTTATTTTAGGACTGTATATTTTAGGACTGCATCAAAATTATTTTTACAGGGCTTATTACAAAATGGGGCTATCTTAATGGGGATCCTAACAAAATAACAGGTAATCCTAACAAAATAATCTTAACAATTATTCCTACCCACCCTTAACTAAAAATAAAACCCCTGTCGACAAGGTTAAATTAAATTAAATTAAAAGAAAATTGTTTTCATCCTACCTGAACCAGATGAGACTGTTTCCCCTTTTGGTTCAGAAACCGTCCCTCAGATAGGGATCAGAGAGCGGCCGGCCTCTTTCCAACGACAAATCAGTCGGAGGGCTTTCCGTCGAGGGAACCTTAGGATAAGAAACCCTCACCTGCACAGGTTATTCGGTCTCTCTGTTGGTCTGATCCGTATCTTCGTAGAGGTTTCCGGTCCGAAGGACCAAAATGTCAGAAGAAAAAATTCAAGCGAGTTGCATCTGCCTCAGGTGATGAAAAACTTCTTTATTTGCAGCTAACCAGATTACAGCAGCATGTTGGCCAAGATGATCTCAATCTGATCAGCTTGTTTACTGACATCAACTTTTATACTTTCCTGTTACTAGCCAAAATAGCTTTTGTTACATTTCTAACAGTTGACAGTTGGCTATGAAAAAGATCTAGGATCACAAATTACCTCAGAAAAGAATGCTTTACCTCAAAACCACAGCTAATGTAGAATGTTTACCTCAAAACCGTAGTTAGTGTAGAATGTTTACCTCAAAACCACAGTTAGTACAGAATACTTAGTTCAACAGTGGTAGCTGGAATTTTCCACAGCCTGCCTCAGTAAAGAAAACAGATGTTATTCAGGTTCATAAGCAAACTGCATCTATCATAGATAAAGCCCATCTTTAATAAACATGGTTCAATGACCTTTTCTTACCAACACTTCAGCAAATAGCATATTAATTTTGCTAGATGGGAGAAAGAGACAAATAACAGTATGTTTTAAAACTTTTTCTCTTAAGATGCAGCTGTTTGCATTGTTGCCTCACAATAAGAGGTTCTCGGGTTCAATTCTCAGCTGGGTTACCTTTGGTGCAGAGTCTGCATGCCCTCCCTGCATTTGTATGGGTTTCCTCCCATGTTACAAAGACACACGTCTGGAGTGTTTCTCTCCGGGCCCCTGTGAAAATTGTCATTCCAAGTTGGACTTTCCTGATGAACAAATGTTAAATAAATGAATAAATGTTTTATCCTATGCGTGGATCCTCTTAAATTATTTATGGTGTGATCCCAGTTATCCTCATTGGGGGAATATATAATTACTGATGATGGGATGGGTAAGGTCATTGTCTAACTACATGGGGTAAGTGAAATCAAGTACAAAAGGGGAAATTGGCTAGGTTTAAAATGGCCCACAAGGGAAGCTAGCCTAATACTTGCCTATAAACTTATAAGAAATGCACAAGACTGTATTTGAACTCCTGTCTGTCATTTTCATTGAATCACGTGTGCAAATGAAGCACTCAGAGAAAAGGTGTAAAACAAATAAAACATGTTAGGGTAATGGAATACATTGTATGATGAAAATATAACCTTATAAAGTAGAAGCCCACCCTCAAGGGATTAGAGCTCTTCACTTAGTGCACTGAGATTGGACTTGCCATTTTGAGAATGCACTGAGACAGAGAAGACATTATAGGAGTACTAACTTTTCCGTTTTTTCACTATTGCTTGTTGGAGCACATGTACACTGAGCTCATGTGCATGATTGATGGGAAGATCTTAGTGTTTTCAAAGGATTTTTCATTTTTTTGCCATAGGACAGGAACTATTATTTCCATATACTTGTATATGACCAGCGATGTTACCCTCTGCCAAATGTCATGCAACATATGGCCTTGGAAAGATGATTTGCATGAATCACATTTTGGCATATTTTTATGGTGTGTGAGATCGATTTTGGACCAGATTAAAGGCTGGAAGTGAGTGTATAGCACAAAGATGAAAAGAGGAAGCAAACAGAGGGTAGAACATAAGGTGAGCAAACAGGCAATGATCAGGATGATGGTGGAGTAGGAGCATACATCTCAATTTCTCAGGGATATTAGTTATATCATTAATTATTTATTGATTGAAATCCTCAATGTTTGAGAGACAAATATCATACCTCTCAACTGTCCAGATTTTTGTCTCATATTTTAGGTCTGTTCCTCATAAAATTTGTGGATCTCTGGTAAATTATCGAAGATAGAAATTCTGCAATAATGGCGCACATTTGAGCTTTAAATTTCTTACCTGTCAGAAAATACTAGTACAAAACCTGTTACTTTAGCAACTTTATTAGTTTATAAAAACAATATTTAAAAATGTCTCTATTTTGGGGCCTTTGTCCCCATTTCTTTTAGCTTTGTCCAGATTTCTTGCATTTAGAAGTTGAGAGATAGCCCAAAACACTTTATATGATGAAATATAAGTGCTAATTATGTGTACAGTAATTCAGTGTCTACTGACAACCATCTCAGCACTCAGACTTGCGAGAGATGCACTTACATATCCAAATTGGAAGCCACGCATTCTCCAGCCAAGACCGGAATAGCTGGTCAAGAGAAGGTCAACACTTGCACCACACCACATGGAACACACAGCCCTCCAGAACACACACCAGCACTGCCTTCACATAAAAACACAAACCACACATCCCTTTGTGGAGGCTCTCAAAAAAAATCTACCCAAGCATCAGAGACCTCCAAGGCAGAAATGCACTCTTCCACCACAACACAACAATAATGATGAGAGACGCAACTCTCCTAAACAGTGTGCCACTCAACCAAAGCCCCTAAGGCAAAACAACATGCCCAGCATATACTAGTCATAGGTGACTCGATAGTGAGGCACACTGATGTCCCTCTCACTAGGTTCAATAGTGAGAAAGTAACAGTCAGCTGCCTGTCAGGTGCCAGGATCCGCCATATAACACACACACACTCAGGTCCCTCAACAACAAGTACAAATATGACTCTGTCATTGTGCATGTCAGTGTGAATAACCTAAGATGTACCTCCCCTGGACTACATGAAGAGAGACATGGAGGAGCTCTCGGATTATGTAGCCCAGGCGGGTATGACCCTAGCCCTGAGCAGCATCCTACCATCACCCAGAATGATACCATAGTACAAGCAGAAAATGATTGATTTCAACAATTGGCGAAGTTTTTGGTGTCATTCTAAGGGGATCCAGTATCTGTCTGCCTGGGATGACATGATTAACAGACTTCGATGCTTTGCCAGGGATGGCCTGCATCTGTCACCCCTGGGCTTCCCGATACTGGCCAAGGCTCTTGCCACCCCTATAGTGCCTTTTTTAGGTGGTGTTCCAAAGAGCAAATTACCACCATAACAGCTACAAATAAATGCAATCTGAGGGTCATGCTGCTCAACGCTAGAAGTCTAAATCTCAAAATGCACTCGCTCTAAGCACTTGTTAAAATGGAGAACATCGACATTTGTGCTGTAACAGAGGCCTGGTTCAAGGCAGCAGAAAGCACTCCTGCACTACCAGGCTTTAACTCATTCCACACCTTTCATACCCAGAACTTGGACTGACGCTCCAAAGGCAGTGGTGTTTCCATATTCATAAAGGATGCGCACACCTCCAAACTGGTAGCCCAACATAATGCATCAGGGATACTTCAGGTGCAGCTAACATTGGGTGAGAGAGCGATTGAGGTCGTAGCCTGTTATAGGTCCCCAACCATGTTCCAAGACGCTCACTCCACATTCCTAATTACCCTGGAGAATATTAGGGTACAACCTAACACACTTATACTGGGCGACTTCAATTACCCCTGTATTAACTGGGAAAGCTACCTGTGTACCAATACACTTGCCCAACGTTTCTTGGAATTCATTACTTCTAATGCCCTGGACCAGCTCGTTTTTGCCCCCACTAGAGGTAGCAACATCCTTGACCTGGTCATTACTAACATGGGCGACCATTGCTCTACACCTGTAGTCAACCCTCCCTGGTTAAATCCGACCACAAACTAATCACCTTGGAAATCCACATCCCTCCCACCCCCATGTAAAGGTAACCACCATGAAAAACTTCTCCAAAGCTAACTTTGGGCTCTTAAGAACAGAGGTGGCTAACTTCACGGCATCCATGCAAATGGAGAATAGTTGCATGACTGCTGAAGCATACATCAATGCACTGTATGAACATGTACACAAATGCATGGATCTCCCATACCCAATATAATCAAGGTGCTCTCCTCCAAAAAAGGAAGCCAATCTGGTGGTCCCCAGCCGTAACTCTACAATAGGAGGAGGAAACTGATGCAGAATAAGATGAAGTCCCAAGACTGGAAAAACTCCCTTATCAGCCTCAACAAAAAGTTGAGATCTCTCATCAAATCCTCTAAAAACAGCTATGAAAACAGAATTGCAGCAGATAGTAGAGACAACCACAAGGCCCTTCTATAGTTATGTAAAGAACCTTCATGGTAGTACCCAGATTTGCTCCGAGCTACTGCACAATGGTACCTTTTATACCGAGCCAACAGATATTGCCAATATACTGGCCGACAGATTCAGTGCCAACTTTACCCTTCTCACCCCCCCAAAGGACCAATCATGGTACCAGTAGATTGACAGGCACCCAGTATTACTGCTGCACAGGTTAATACAGCACTGTCCAAGACTGAGAATACAGCTTTTATGGGACCTGACAATATCCCTGGCTGTGTTGTACATGAACTATAGAGTGAACTGGCAGCTCATCTGTGTGCTCTGTTCAATCACAGCCTCACCTCAGGCTTTGTCCGTACCAAATGGCACACTGCTATAGTCATCCCCCTCCACAAAGGAGGAGTGACTACTGACCCTGGGAACTATCACCCCATTAGTCTGACAAGTCTGATATGCAAAGCTATGGAACACATCATCATGGACCTGATAAACAAGGATGTAAGGAACCTCCAAACTCTGGATCCCACACAGTTTGGTTTTGTGAAGGGTAGATCATGCCTGCTCAACTTCGTCGACTTCTCTGTCAAGTCACCAGAGCTGTGGATGAAGGCAAGGTGGTTCATACAGCCTACCTTGATCTGGCCAAGGCCTTTGATACCATTCCCCACCCAGAAATAATAGAAAAACTCACTAAGCTAGGCATCAACCCCTGTATCACTAGGTGAAAAAAATCCAGTAAAAACAAAAAATTCCCCCACCGCTGTGGTGAACTGTCTCAAAGAAGAAAAGCAGAAAACAAAGACAGTAAAATCACCAAATTTGACTTCTTGCATTCAATGAAATCCACAAATTGGCGTTGATTCAAAACCAGTTGCTATTTAATGGACAAACGAACAAGATGAATAAAACAAAATCAAATAAAAGTCCCTTTAAATCCACACGATAATTCCTTTTCCATATACAGAGACAGATTCTCAGTGGCGCATCCTTGGCCTGAAACTATTGGACATAATGAGGGATCCCTTGTAATCTTTATGTATCTTCGGAAGTCCATTTATGCATGGAATACTTGGTTTGAGAACATACAAAAAAATCAAACCGGTCCTTGTCAGTCTGTCTTTGTAAAACCATATCATTTAAACAAGAACTAATTTTATTCATTGCTTGAGTTATTGCTGTAGGTAACACCTCAATATATGTTTTAGGATCTTCCAACATCTTCATCTTATTGACATACCATACTGTGTCCATCATTACTATGGCTCCTCCTTTGTCAGCTGGTCTCAAGGTAACATCATGATTCTGTTACAGGTTATATATTGCTTCCTTTTCTTCAAAGGTAATATTTCTGTAATGTTTAATACAGGGATCCATTCTTAGCTTTGCAACCCCATTCGTGCAGAGCCTAGTAAATAGCTCCACGGCTGGATGACTTACTGGAACAAAAGTGCTTGGTTTCTTTAACTTATTACTCTGTTCCTGTTTGTTGCCAAAAATATTCTTTAAAGTCACATTTAGTCCAAAGCATTTTAAGTCAATTACAAATTCATATAAGTCTGAGCTAAATGATGGAATAAAGGACAGTCCTTTTTGTAAAACAGATGATTCAGCTGAAGTAATAATATGTTTGGAAATATTTATTACCAAAGATCTTTCTCCATATAGGGTTTCTTCCTTTTCCTGTCCTGGCACTGTGATCTGTGGCACTTGAATTGATTTTGCTTCAAAAAAATCGGTAAAGATGTATTCAAAGGTAAATGTGTGCCATTTTTCTTGGGTATAGCTCCAGTTAACGTTGTTCCTGTTGAATTTCCGGAACTGACATCTGGAATGATCCCTTGTTGGTCTTGCAATGAGTAATTAATATTTTGATCCTCATCTGCCATCATTATTGATATGGGATTCACAACTGTATTAATAATATTAGTTCTTTTACTAAATGTCATCTGATAACTTTGTTCTTCTGGACGCTCCTCTCTAGGCCATTCAAAAATCCTGCCTTGTTTAAAATCCATGACGTCTCTATTCAACTTTTTAATCTTTTGCTCTTTCACTTTAGACTCATAGATGTTCAAATTAAATCGCAGTGTTTCCAACTTATTAATCTGATAAGTAATTAAGTTTACCTTCTCTAGTTCTGTTTTTCTTTAATCAACTGTGCAATTTTTTCTTCCTCTGGTTTAAAGTATTCAAGGAGTAATTTAATGTAATGAAAACTAGTTTCTAAGTTGATAGCTTGCTAACTTGTAAGCAAAGCAGGATGTTGATTCCCATAACTGGGCATACATTTTACACGCATGCCCCTACATATAATGCGATGATGGAGACATGCTTCCAAGTGATATCTTTGCCAAGTTAATCTTTTTAACTTTTAAGCTATGGTTTCAACATATTTAAAAATTGCATCAAAGTTGGCATTATCTAAATCTTCTGGAGTGTTATTCTGCATTACTGCCTTGTTGCTATCAAATTGAAGGTTCAACAATGGATTCAAAGCAGTTTCAATACTGTCCATCTTGGTTCCACGAATGAATTCCAGACTTGCATGATTGGAGGAGCCATAGTAATGATGGACACAGTATGGTATGTCAATAAGATGAAGAAGATTTTGGAAGATCCTGAAACATATATTGAGGTGTCACCTACAGCAATAACTCAAGCAATGAATAAAAATAGTTCTTGTTTAAATGATATGGTTTTACAAAGACAGATTGACATGGACCTGTTTGATTTTTTTGGATGTTCTCAAACCAAGTATTCCATGCATAAATGGACTTCAGAAGATGCATAAAGATTACAAGGATCCCCCATTACGTCCAATAGTTTCAGGCCAAGGATGGGCCACTGAGAATCTGTCTCTGTATGTGGAAAAGGATTTATTGTGTGGATTTAAAGGGACTTTTATTTTATTTTGTTTTATTCATCTTGTTCGTTTGTCCATTAAATAGCAACTGGTTTTGAATCAATGCCAATTTGTGGATTTCATTGAATGCAAGAAGCCAAATTTGGTGATTTTACTGTCTTTGTTTTCTGCTTTTCTTCTTTGAGACAGTTCACCACAGCGGTGGGGGAATTTTTTGTTTTTACTGGATATTTTTGCTGTAATTCTCCCTCCGCACATGGCTAACGAAATTCCTATCAGGAATAAGAGCAATCATGCAAGTCTGGAATTCATTCGTGGAACCAATATGGACATTATTGAGACTACTTTGAATCCATTGTTGAACCTTCAATTTGATACAAACAAGGCAGTAATGCAGAATAACACTCCAGAAGATTTAGATAATGCCAACTTTGATGCAATTTTTAAAGATGTTGAAACCATAGCTTACAAGTTAAATAGATTAACTTGGCAAAGATATCACTTGGAAGCATGTCTCCTTCATCGCATCATACCTAGGGGCATGCGTGTAAAATGTATGCCCAGTTATGGGAATCAACATCCTGCTTTGCTTGCAAGTTTGCAAGCTATCAACTTAGAAACTAGTTTTCATTACATTAAATTACTCCTTGAATACTTTAAACCAAAGGAAGAAAAAATTGCACAGTTGATTAAAGAAAAACAGACAGAACTAGAGAAGGTAAAGTGAAATAGCAAAAGATTAAAAAGCTGAATAGAGACGTCATGGATTTTAAAGATGGCCGGATTTTTGAATGGCCTAAAGAGGAGCTTCCAGAAGAACAAAGGCATCAAATGACATTTAATAAAAGAACTAATATTATTAATACAGTTGTGAATCCCATATCAATAATGATGGCAGATGAGGATCAAAAAATTAATTACTCATCGCAAGATCAACAAGGGATCATTCCATATGTCAGTTCAGGAAATTCAACAGGAACAACGTTAACTGGAGCTATACCTAAGAAAAATGGCACACATTTACCTTTGAATATATCTTTACCGAATTCTTTGAAGCAAAATCAATTCAAGGGCCCCAGATTACACAGCCAGGACTGGAAAAGGAAGAAACCCTATATGGAGAAAGACCTTTGGTAGTAAATATTTCCAAACATATTATTACTTCAGCTGAATCATGTTTTACAAAAGGGACTGTCCTTTATTCCATCATTTGGGTCAGACTTAGATGAATTCGTAATTGACTTAAAATGCTTTGGACAAAATGTGACTTTAAAGAATATTTTTGGTAACAAACAGGAACAGAGTAATAAGTTAAAGAAACCAAGCACTTTTGTTCCAGTAAGTCATCCAGCTGTGGAGCTATTTACTAGGCTCTGCACGAATTCAGTTGCAAAGCTAAGACTGGATCCCTGTATTAAACATTACAGAAATATTACCTTTGAAGAAAAGGAAGCAATATATAACCTGCAACGGAATCATGATGTTACCTTGAGACCAGCTGACAAAGGAGGAGCCATAGTAATGATGGACACAGTATGGTATGTCATTAAGATGAAGAAGATGTTGGAAGATCCTAAAACATATATTGAGGTGTCACCTACAGCAATAACTCAAGCAATGAATAAAATTAGTTCTTGTTTAAATGATATGGTTTTACAAAGACAGATTGATAAGGACCTGTTTGATTTTTTGGATGTTCTCAAACCAAATATTCCATGCATAAATGGACTTCCGAAGATGCATAAAGATTACAAGGATTCCCCCATTACGTCCAATAGTTTCAGGCCAAGGATGGGCCACTCAGAATCTGTCTCTGTATGTGGAAAAGGAATTATCGTGTGGATTTAAAGGGACTTTTATTTGATTTTGTTTTATTCATCTTGTTCGTTTGTCCATTAAATAGCAACTGGTTTTGAATCAACACCAATTTGTGGATTTCACTGAATGCAAGAAGCCGAATTTGGTGATTTTATTGTCTTTGTTTTCTTGCTATATCACTAGTTGGGTTGCAAATTTGCTGACAGAACCCACAGTGTGAAAGTAGCTGACTCCAAGTCAGACTGCCGACCAGTCATGAGTGGAGTCCTACAGGGATCGGTCCTGGGTCCTCTCCTGTTTGGTATCTACTTCGCAGAAATCCAGGCCAACACGAAGAGACTCAGGCTGACAAAGTTCGCAGACTATTGCAAATTGGGAGCCATTATTAACTCCCCAAGTGATGCTGACATCCTACAAAAAGGTTTCACTGAGACCAACGACTGGTGT
Organism: Protopterus annectens; assembly: GCF_019279795.1. NCBI lineage: Eukaryota > Metazoa > Chordata > Ceratodontiformes > Protopteridae > Protopterus > Protopterus annectens. The sequence continues at coordinate 1,109,671,478 of NC_056748.1, forward strand.
CAGAACCATGGGCTTAAGCTCAATGCCAAAAAATGTTGTCATCCCCTTTGGGAAAAACCCAGTTCCCATGAACTACCACATCGATGGTAGTCCACTGAACACAGAAGGTGTTATAAGGATCTGGGAACACAGGTTGAAAGCAACCTCTCTCTTGACCACCACACTGCCACTGTGGTAAAGTCCTATGTGGCACATCTCATTACTAAGGGTTTTGCATCCAGGATGAAAGAGGTCATTGTCTGTCTCTACTCTGCCCTCATTAGGCCAGTCAAGTACAGTGCCCCATTTGGCATGCACCTCACTAGACACCTGCAACAACTGGAGAGGCTGCAAAAGTACCACACAAAGAGGATCCTGGGCCTTAAACACTTGTCCTATATAGACAGACTCAAAAAACTCCAACTATTCTCTGTCTCATATCGCCTACGTAGAGGCGATCTCTGCTTGACTTACAAAGCCATGTCTGCCCCAGCTGTGTTAAAAATGCTACATTTAAAGAAATCTCAATCCCTCCACACCACACACTCCAGAGACCTCAACCTCATTACCACAATCAACAGAACGTGCTGTAGGGACAGGTTCATAACCCAGAGACTGCCCATGCTATGGAATAGACTTCCCATACATGTCAAACAGAGCACCTCACTGGTCCTCTTCAAGAAAAATCTTGAGTGGATGGGAAATAGAAATTTCACCCCAGAGATCACTCCAGTGGCTCTTCTCGACAGAGGCACTGGAAACTAAGGTCTTGTGGCACGATGCCAGGGGAATCCTAGTACACACCTATGATGTTGAGAGGTATGGGTGGGAGTATTTTTTTTTTTTTTTTGGGACAGATGCCATTTTTATGTTTTATTATTATATTTTTTTTCAGTTAAAGTTCAGGAAGGAAGTTAGGAAAGTTAGAGGGGGGAGGGTAGGTCACAAGGGAAGACTTATGACTGACAGTGTGGGGTAATACAATGAAGGAGGGGGAATATAATGATGAAGGAAACAGAGGGAAAACAATGGTAAGGGGAGGATGGCATGTTATACAGGGGTGGGCAGAGACACATAAGGGAGAGGAACCCTGTATTTGACTATAGGAATGGGCGACTGGACCTTTTTCCATTAGTATAACTCGATTTACAATGTGCACGCTGGCCAATCAGCGTGCACGTTTTGGGGGGGTCATGGTATAATAAAGATTCTATTTTGGGTGAGTTCCGGTGTTTGGACTGATCAGGTATTCCGTGTTGGATATTGTGGTTACCAAGGTCGTTCAAATTTAGTTCCTGATAGGTGCCATGATTCCGATAATTGCCACCACCACTTACTGGAGGGTACTAGTGTATTGGCATGTGGTGCAGGGCTGCTTGACACAGGTGGTGCAGGTAAGGCAGTAGTTTTGAAGGCATCGCTGATAGGCTGTAACCTGGATGTGCTTCATTCCTGTAGTAATAATGCTGCCACCTATGGGCGGATTTTTGCCAGTGCCAGAGTGATTGGTCCATGCCTTTGTGCTGCTACGTATTATAGTAACAGAAATGAAGATACATTAAAAAAATTAGACAAAGGATATTGAAAAGCAGATGGAATAAGAAACAGTGTATAAATAAATAAATCCCTGACATTCTTAATTATTTTATTTCATACATATAAAATACATTGTTTGGTCCTATTATTGAAATCTTAGTTTAGTTCATTATTTGAACTGTTTTATGTACAAGTTTATTAGTTTATTTTTACAGTTCTTTGTCATAAGTTTGGGTGGATTGAACCCACAGCCATCCTAACAATCTCAGTGCATGTAGACTTTAGTTAAAAGCCACTTCTCCAGCTATACAGGAGGTGGCATGCAGAATCGAACTTCTAGCATAGCATACTCATACTAATCCTACTGTCTGAATGTTATGTACAGTTATTTTAATTGCTACCTGTCGGTATGCAAACTGACATTTTTTACGAATGCACCAATACTTAGCTATGCACTTTCTTATGTACGCTGGTCTGTCCCTGTGCATCTCCTTGTTATTCTCAGGCTCTGCAGGGGCAGGAGCTAGACATATCAGAATAAAAATATGTATGGTGTCATTCATTGGCATGGTGTATGGATAGGTAAATTATTATACTTGTATGGACGTGGTGACTGTGCATTAACCTCAGCCTCCCATTGTTCAGGGAGGTCAGGCTTTTGGCACTCTAAGTCACTATGGTAGTGATGGCACTGATGTTCATCATGTTTCACTGTTGCAGTCATTACACTTGGGTTATCCTGCTGGCAATTCTACCCGAAGTCAGCCTGAATTCCAAAGTCCTGGTCCGGCGTTGGTTGCTGTTGCCTCTTCCCTGACGTCAGTGCGCCAGGGATATAAAAGATGCAGTCGACGCCATTTTCTTCAGTCTTGCTTACCACGCGGTGCCCATAGCAAAAGTAGTTCACAAGTGCCGGTCGGTCGACTCCTGAGATTTTCAAAAATCGAATTTCGGATCTGAAGTCTTCATTAAAGCTAAGTACCCCGTTGGGGAAATGTTTTTCTTGCTCCAGACTGATGTCAGAAAAAGTTAACAATTGTATTTCTTGTGGGAAGCAAATACCTCATAAGGATTTTCATTCTTACTGTATTCCTTGCCTAGGCCCTGACCACGACGTTGCTAGCTGTCAGTTTTGTGCAAGATTTAACCAACGCACTATTAAGCGTCTGTATGATTTTGCCTTTCATTACTTTGGCTGAAGATTTAATTATATAATGCCGTCGGAACAGCCGATGACCGGAGTTTATAAAAAGCACAAGGAAAAGGAAAAGGACAGGCATCCGAGGTCCAAAACCGACGACGAGGCCTACGAGGCCACCGGTTCTGAATGAGGTGCTTTCGCAGCCCCTGACGCCCACTACCTCAGAGCCACAGGCCACTTCCGACTCCCACTTGGAACCGACTAGGCCTCTGGATACTCAAGGTATTGGACACTCGGAAACTATTCCGTCAGATGGGTCTGGAGCCGCTGAGCAAGCATCGGCTTCTGAGGGTGTTTTCAGACCTACACAGTTATATGTCAAGCCAACCTCCGCTTCAAAGGCAAAGACTAAAACAGCTCTAAAGACAAAAACAAGTACAGCATTCTCCTGGACAGACTTCCATGCCTAAGAAACAGATGCTTAAAATAGCCGAAGACCTAATTACTTTGATCAGGGGTTCCCATCCCCCTCCTGATAAGAGGCCTAGGCAAGAGACAGAATATGACTCTTCTGATCAGGTTTCCATTTCCTCTGACTCCTCTTCTGAACAGGGATACTCTCTTCCTCCCTATGAGGATTCTGATGCTGAAGAATCTATTCCTTCAGCCTCTCCTCCTGAGGATTATTCTTTTGGGGAAACCCTGCATACCATGAGGGAGCATTTTCAGTGGGAGAGCCAAGATTACCCAGAATCTAAGAAAAGGCTCAGAGACTTTATTTTACCACCTCAGCACAGACCTCTTGCTATTCCACCTGTTCTAGACATTGTAGATTTATTTTCAGAGTCCAGCCTGTCTCCTGACTCTTTACCCCCTGCACCTGTTAAGCCAGACGGATACTACAGGGTTCCAGACTCTCATAAATTTCTATATAAAAACCCTGCTGCTGACCCAGAAACTATATCTCAGGGTCCCAAAGGGGTCAAGGCTTCCACTGCAAAAAAAACCCTGTCCCCCCTGATAGGGATTCTAGGGCACTGGACAGATGGTGGAAAAAAGTTTACACTTCTGCTACCTTGGCTGTAAGGGCTTTAAATTGTCAGTTTCATATGCTTAAATATCATCAATACTTAATGTCACTGCTAAAACAGAAAATGTTGACAAATTCTGAATGTTCTCATGACAAGGAAATGCAGGATTTATTTCTGCAGCTGAACAAGTGGGAAAGCATACTTTGCAATGTGGTTTTGATTCACTGGAGGCCTCTTGCAGGGCCGCTGTTACGGGTTCTGTCATTAGAAGGCATGTTTGGTTAAAGGAACAGAATCTGCCTGATTATATTAAAGCAAAATTATTGGATGCTCCTTTACAGCATGATACCTCGTTTGGTGTTGAGGCAGAAGAGGTGTTGAAGAAAATGGAGGATAAAGTGAAATCTATGCAGACAGTTAAGGATTTCCTACAGGTACAGCCATCCAGATTTAGCAGGAACTGGCCTTCTAAGAATTGGTTCTTTCCAGTGTCAGACAGGCCACAAAGAGGCAGATACAGACGCCCTAGAGGCAGATCCCAGCCCCAAGGCTCATACAGGCCTAAACAGTGGGGTGCTTCTACCTCTAAAAGCGGAGAAGACAAATCACAGCCATATAGGAAACAGTCCCAATGACTTTCCTCTGCCAATGCTAAGCACTTATCTTTTGGCAACACCCTTAGGGGGAAAACTAGCACTTTTTTCACAAAAGTGGCACATGATCACCCAGGACAAATGGGTCTTGAATATAGTGTCTCGGGGCTACAGGTTCCACTTTCACACCCTTCCATAGGCAAAAAGTATGCCAGACCTGCCACACAATCAATGGGCAGAGGCACAAAAGCAAGTTTCATCCCTCATGGACATGAGGGCTATTCAGCGAGTACCACAGCAAGAGCAGGGACAAGGATTTTACTCGACTTTTCTTGGTACCCAGAAAGGACAAAGCCTGGAGACCAATACTGGACCTGTCTATTCTAAACACTTTTCTGGACGTTCCAAAATTCAAAATGTTGACTCTGCAGCAGCTTCTGCCCATGCTGGGCAAGAAGGCTTGGCTTGTAACTTTGGACCTCAAAGAGGCATACCTGCATATCCCAATCAGACAAACTTGCAGAAGATATCTCAGATTTATAGCTGGCTCAATGCACTACCAATTCTCTGCACTGCCCTTTGGCTTATCTACTGCACCCAGAGTCTTCACAAAATGCCTGGCACCAGTAATTGCATTTTGCAGACAAAGAGGAATACAAATATATCCTTACTTGGATGACTGCCTTATTCAAGCAGAGAACAAGGACATTCTACTGAAGCATCTGGCGTTTGTAAAAAGATTACTAACTTGCCTGGGGTACACAGTGAATGAAAAGAAATCAAAACTGCTACCCTCTCGAGATAATATTCCTGGGTGCAAGCTTAAATACAACTGCCCAGATAGCTTATCTCACGCCAGACAAACAAAGGCAACTGACTTCTTACTTCGAAATGTTGGCAACAAAGACCCAGTTATCTGCAAGAAAAATTCTGTAGCTTTGGGCTTCATGGCAGCCTGCATTCTGCTAATTCCATATGCAAGACTGTATATGAGGAAACTACAATGGTATATAAAAAGTGTTTGGACTCAACATTGCCACAGCCTGGAAACATTAATTACCCTCATTCCCTGCCTGCAACAGGAGTTTCGATGGTGGACACAGGCCTGTCACCACTACAAGGAACAGCCATTCACTTTACCCACAGCCAGGCAGACACTAACAACAGATGCATCAGATTATGCCTGGGGGGCCCACATGGCAGGAAAATGTATTCAGGGCACATGGCCCGCAAGCCAAATGCATCTTCATATCAAGCAAAAAGAGATGCTAGCTGTACAGAATGCCCTGACAGCCTTCAAGGATCTACTTCATCCAGGACAACTGCTGATAAAGGCGGACAATACTGCAGTCATGTGGTACATAAGCAAGGAGGCACACATTCCTACCCCCTCTGCAGACAAGCCATGACTTTGTGGAACACAGCATTGACTTATCAAGTACACCTGCAAGCACAATTCTTGCCAGGAAAGACAAATACTCCGGCAGACGAACTAAGCAGAAACCTCATGGATCCTCACGAGTGGAAACTAGATCCACAAATCTTCAGCATGATAACAAGGAAATGGGGATGCCCAGACATAGATCTATTTGCCTCCCCTCACAACTGCCAACTACAGAGATTCTGCACAATGACTTATCACAAACAAGCATGGAAAATGGATGCCCTATCATTCAGCTGGAAAACCGTTACAGTATATGCCTTTCCTCCACTGCCTCTCCTCCCCAAGGGTTCTCCTAAAGGTCAGACAAGAGAAACCAAAAATGATACTGATTGCCCCAGACTGGCCACGCCAGCACTGGTACCCAATCCTAAAGTGCTTGTCTCAAGGCCCAGCCTGGACATTACCTCAAATTCCTCATTTGCTGACCCAACAAAACAGTCAGATCCTGCACAGCCAACTCAGAACCCTAAATCTGGCTGCATGGCGGATAATGTAACCATTCAGAACACGCCTCTCTCTAAAGCAGTTATGGATGTTATTTTGGAGGCCAGGAGGCCCAGCACCAGAAAATCTTATGCAGAAAAATGGAAGAGATTCTGTGCTTGGAACCAGGCACAAGGAATGGACACGCTTGTACCAAATATCCCTCAGATTTTACAATACCCAACTGAGATGCTGGACAAAGGCCTATCCTTCTCATCAATTAAGATCCATGCTTCTGCTATTTCAGCTCATTACAATACAGACCCACCTATTTTTTCACATGCACTGCTAAAGCAGTACCTCAGAGGGGCCAAAAACATAAGTCCTCCAAGGAGGGCTCCATTACCTGCATGGGACCTCAATTTTGTCTTGGAAAAGCTCACACTGCCTCCTTTTGAGCCAGCCAATACAGCTGAGATAAAATACTTATGGAAAACAGCTCTGCTGCTAGCAATAACTTCAACAAGAAGAGTCTCAGAGTTACGGGCACCAATGGCTGTGGAACCTTTTATTATTTTCCATCCGGACAGGGTTTCTCTAAGGACAAACCCAACATTTATGCCTAAGGTAGTGTCCAGTGTGGCTCTTTACCAAACCATTCATTTGCCTACCTTTTATCCAAACCCACAGAATAAGGGGGAGAGACTTCTGCATTCTTTGGACATACACAGACAGCTACGCTTCTACTTGGACAAAACTAAAGCTTTCAGAAAGACTGAGCAACTCTTAGTGGCATATGCTGCAGGACCGCAAGGAAAAGCTATTTCAAAGCAGACTATTTCAAAATGGATAGGCCACTGCATTCATTTCTGCTATTCACAACATGGCAAATCAGTGCCTAAGGGCATTAGGCCACATTCAACCAGAGCAGCAGCCACTTCAGCAGCCTTCCTCAGAGGAGTACCAACCAAGGACATTTTGGAGGCTGCAACTTGGACTTCAGTGCACACTTTTACAAAGCACTACCATTTACCTCTTTACTCTAAATCCAGAGCAGGCTTTACCACTGCAGTTCTGCAGGGCCTCATAGCCACTCCTAATTCTATTTAGGCCCAGCCACCCAACCTCAGCTTTGGGATTCAACCCAAGTGTAATGACTGCAACAGTGAAACACAATGAACATAGTACAGTTGTGTACCTACCATAAATGTAGATGTTCAAGTGTATTCACTGTTGCAGTCCAGGTTACCCTCCCACCATCGCCCTTTCATTTCTGGGACTTATCTGTACTTCTCTAGTCTATACAACCTATGTGGTGTATCTGCTTGTAGATGAAGTTAATGTTGATGTTAGTGCATGCTTTTTTATGAGCAGAATTTTTTGCCCACCCATTTGGGGGCACCTGACATCTGAGGCAAGAAAAACTGAAGAAAATGGTGTCAGCTGCATCTTTGATACCCCTGGCGCACTGACATCAGGCAAGAGACGACAGCAACCGATGCCGGACCAGGACTTTGGAATTCAGGCCGACTGTGGGTAGCCTGCCAGAAGTATAACCCAGGTGTAATGACTGCAACAGTGAATACACTCGAACATCTACATTTATGGTAGGTACACAACTGTACTTTCTCCCCTGCATAGGATGCCAGTAGCACAGGTGACAACTTTGGCCAAACTATTCCAGGCATAAGCCTTGTACTGCAACCTGGTATAGCTCTCCGGAAGAGTCTCTGCTTCTACTGCTTATAGAGAATGCCAAGAAAATGTTGGACAACTCCTCACACTATCTGAGTGCTCTAAAAGGACCATTGCTTCATCCAGCCATACTTGTCCCATCCTCAAAGATCTCAGGAATAACTGCATAGAATTGTTTCCCAAATGACTTCTGGCATGTTTCTGACTTCTCGAAAAAATGGGCGCTTCATTTTTTGCAATATTTAGTAAATTAGTAAAATATAGGTACAGTATTATTATGGTTCTAATAGTACTTGACGGTGTGAAACATGCAATCCTCCATCCCTCTGTCTGCTGCTTAGAATATTGGTTCAGCAGCAATTCCATCTTCAGATGGGTATACATAGCACGGCCACTTCTCTCAAACTTCCAGATATACTTTGTGGAACACCATCTCCTATAATGTTAAACAAATGGAACACTCACAAGCAGCTTACCATCAACGTAAGGGACCCAGAGCAAGGATAATGTGCCGCGTTATAGTATAGACTAATTATTGTTGATTGTAACTTGCAATGGATATCTGTTAAAAGATTACTGACACTCGAATATGTAACAGACCCTTTCATTACGGGAATATGAGGATGCATTACTCTTTTAAATGTAAATTACAGAATATACCTCATAAGGAGGTATACTTGAGACATATGAGCATCATAAGTTGCTGTAATCTATGCTTTCTACATTTGCACAGAGCTCACCGCAAGGGCTCAGGCAAGTGCAGCATCATTGTCTAGAACTCGCCACGGTGTTCATCCGGTTTACTCATCATGTGAACTGGGCAACTCAGAAACAATGAGATAAAGCATAATTAGCGGACTTGTCATGCCCGCCCGGAGAGGGTAATCTACCCTAGAAAGGCACTTCTGTAGCCTAGAACTGTGGTTAGTTTTTATATGCATCACTTTAATGTATGTATGTGCTTTGGTGTTGTAGAGGTATGAATTCCACCCCCCATCCACCTGAGCATATGATTACTGTGTCCTTCTCATTGTACACTGTTAATTGGGTTGCTTATTTCCGATGCATAGTGTGACCAGCCTGTGCATGGGTAAGCACAGTCTGTTTTTGTATGCATAATTTTTACTGTATGCATCTGCTTAGCTCTTTTGTTGTTTATGTTGTAAAGCTATGTGCAGTTGGCTGCCTCTTCATTAGTGCCACAGTGTACTGTGCCCATCTCCATCTGGCATGGTCATCCCCTGCTGCTGGCGCCATCTCTGACTTCTTGTCTGTTTCAACTGACACTGTCTGTGGTGTGGGGAACTGCTCTCTCTGCAAGAGACCAGCTTGCTGTGGCTGCTTCCTGCAAGAGATCACCCTGCTGTAGCAGATACCCAAATATTATATGGTGTAACACGGCATACAGTGCAAGTATTTTTGCACATGGGGTGCAGTAATACTCCAGGGCACCACCAGATGTATCCAGGCAGTGAACAGTGACTTCAGAAGACTAAAGTATTGTGTGAAGATTCTGGTTTGTGGTCAGGCATGGTTGTAGCAGTGTTCAGTTTGGTTTTGAGGATTTCTGATTGATATCATTAGATAGGGTTCCAGAGCATATCTAGTATCACCCACAAGATTCTCATGCCCCTTTGGGAAGTCACTCCTTGGATGCAGGTCACGTGTACCATATGTGAGAGTTGTGGAAACTGCCTACATGGCCTGCACATGCACATTGTAGATGATACAGTTTGCATTGCAGATGATCTGACAGTTGATGGAGAAGTACACTTTGCGGCCCATATTACTCCCTCTCTGATCATAAGGCAGGCCCATTATTTCAGTGAGGGGTACAGTCTGCTCTCAGTACATCAAGAAATGGGGTGTAACATGTAATTTCTGTATGGTGATATAATTCTTTGGGGTACATAGGAACCATGTGGTCCCCCCATGCTGAATCACGACATCGAGGAACTGCTGGTGTATTCTCAAGGCTGATGCCGGAGATACTCCCACTGTGTCACCAGTGGGTGACCAACTCCATTTATGCTAATATGACCACCTGAATGTATGTGAAAATGTTTTTTTAATATTACTACCAAATATTTGTATTTTTTTTTATTACATAGTTATATAAGTCTCTTCTCCTCACTCCTCTGCTGAAAATAGGACTTGTTGCCAGCCAGATTTTCCCAATAAACAAAGACAATAACTGTCTTGGCCTTTAGATCGCCTGTAGGTGTATCTGTGTTTGTGCACTCTTGCTGTTTTTGAAGTTGCGCTCGAGTCCTCCTACACTGGATTAGCATTCCACTTAGGATTAGTTCCTCTGCCTTGCAGTAAATGAGTATTGGGAGAGGGTCAGTCTCCCTTGTGACTCTGTATTGGAATATGCAGTTGAATTTGAACTTCCTCAGAAATTATGACACTTTTTTTGAAGAATGCCAAAAGATAAAATAATATTTTAACTCTTAAGAATTTGTTGACAATTTATTACCTTTTTCTGGTCACACAGTAAATCAATTCCTTATATTTTATGAATGTTTGAAACAACTGCATAAAATAGCCTGGCTTCAGTAAAATACATTAACTTGTTTAATTGCTGATGTTTACATTGGGCTCACAGTGTGTTGCTGTTTATAGTGTTAGTTTGTAAAGCTTCAACTTCTCTTCTGTTACCTAGATATAATTGCAAAGAAGAGTTTCAGATTCACGATGACTTACTTAAGGCTAACTACATCACTGGACGGATTTCTGACATAATGCCAGAGCACTACCTTGTACAGGTGAGGATTGTGGAAGCTCATTTCTAGTCAAGTGAAAAAAGTAAGAATCTATTAACAACTCTCATTTCATAATTATATAAGCTAAGGATAGACTGCTTTCTAAATTATACATACAGCAGTGACTTGGAGGAAGAGTTTGGCTCTGACAGGCCACTGACATTTTGCTTGGCATATGAAGATAAAGATGGTTGTCTTTATATAATTAAAAAAAATGTAAACGGCTCTCATTTGCTAAAATGAGAGTGGACAGCTGCTTTATGAGCTGGATTAAATGGTCAGTATTTAATTGCTGTGGGTGCTGTTTTCACGCAGTAAATGTGTGAGAATCTATTCCTTTGCCTTTGTTTACCTCGAAAATGTGACTTGACAAAGCCCTTTTTTAAAGAGAGGCCTAGGGAGACAATGGCCACATTACAAAATTTTGAATAAGATAACAGTAAATATATACTATTCCAACGAACAGGTGATTACCATGTTTTGTATGTTATATAGTACTGAGAAGCCTGTTAAGCTCAAGACGCATCTATGTATATATGACAAGTAAAATTCACAAAATTCAGCATTATTTTATGATGTGTGTGTATATACTCCCACTTAAACATTACTGAAAAGACAGCAGATAAGGCCTATGCATATTTTATCCAAACAGTTAAATTCACTTGACACCCATAACCAGAAAATTGCTATAGTAAAATGAGACCCATAGCCAAGAGATTGCCATAGTAAATTTGTGCAATTGTATTGAGATTTGCTTGATCTGACTGCTTGAGGTGAGAGATTAGTAATGGGTTGGCAGAAAGGCAGAAACCTTAAATTGCTGGGAATGATTTCACTGGGATTGTAAATTAAAGATGGGATAAGATTTGGAATGGGGGAGGCTTGGTAATGGAGTTGTTAAAAGTGCAGGGCCATTTGCTTGAGAGGTACTTCAAGAGATTTTATAGTGTTAAAAATGTCTTAAATATTTAGAATAGTATGTTTGAGAATTCTGCAGTAGAGTTCACCTTTTTTGTTCAATAATTGTACGTTTAGAATATTTTCAGAATATAAATCGAACATACAGCTGTAAAGCAATGGTTATCAGTTAGATCAACTGTTATATTATTGTTTAGATACTAAATGGTCACTGCTGAACTCAATAGCACAATTCAAAATTATCTTTACAAAATAATTGCTTAGGTTAGAAAGTCGTTTTACAGTTGTTCAGTGTAGCTTTAATGTCAGTCATTAAAGTAAATACTGAGAGGCACACTCCAAGGGTCCGATGAATTGTGAAACATGACTAAGGAACAGTTTTCTGAACTTTGGCATCATTCATAATGTTTTATGAAACTTTACAGTACTGTTGACCATTCTTGAAATGTTTTATTCATTCTGGCTAACCACCTGCATATAATCTGTTATGATTGTGGCGTCAGTATATTTCACTACAAATATGGTTATTAAGCAAGGCTTTAGATATACAGATCAAGAAAGTTAACATAAGCAGTTCATATTTCCACTTCTGAGAAATGTCTTGTATGTAAAAAGCTCTTACTGATGTTTTGAAATTGACCAAAATGAATTTCACCATTCTCTGTAGATGTTTGTTAACATTAACACATTTCTTAGACCATTTTATGTACTTAATATAGTATTCTACTATATAAATTGCACATTTATACTGTTACAAGTACAAGAATGAAACAGTATGCCACAAATAGGGATTTTGCCTTTCTCATAACTGAACATAACATCCCTGGAAGTTTATTATAATTCATTGTCAATAATAACATAATTAGAAGGGAAGTACATGATTATATTTGTAATATTACATCACTTTGCCATAGCAATGTTATCTTTGGCACTATTGCTCCCCCTGAAGTCTACAACTGTTTGTAGTTAAGATCATGGTTTAATAGATATTTACTAGGCTTGTAGTCCAGGGGACCATTTAGGAGTCTAGCTAAAATTCTGAGTTGTCCCCAGGCATTTACATTTATTTATTTATTTTACATTTGTTTACCGGGATAGTCCGACTGGATACATGTCCATTTTCAGCAGAGGCCCAGGGAGAAAAGCTCCACAAAGACAAACTTACATAGATTACACAGAAGTTAGCAAACAATTATAAAAACAAAGTGATTGTATACAATGGGTTAGTAGTTGTTCCCTAGTAGGGACTCACAATTGTCATGGGCAGAGAATTAAAAGTAAGAGACATCAGACTGGAAGCAGAGCTTGGTGATGTAGTTACAAGTTATATTGCAGAATATGCTTTTAGTTTATAACTTAATCAGGGTTGGTACATGGGCATAGCCAATTCACTTTGAGATACTGTTTGGGTTTTTTTTTTTTGAAGAGTCTTTTGGAGGATTGTAGGGTTATATAGTTTGGCAACGAATTCCAGGTTTTGCCAATGAAGTTGGCAAACAGGGATTCACCAGCAGGGTTATTAGCTTTGTGGGTTTGGACCAGTAGTTTATCGGCTGACCGTAGGGATCTTAGATTGGTATATGGCTTAATAATATTTTTAAGTGAGGGGGTATCCTCAGGGTGGTATTAAATTTTGTGCGCTATTAAGAGTTTATTGAATTGAATTAAACTGGGCAGTTCTAGCCACTCTAGTTGTTTAAGGTTCTGGCAATGGTAGGTTCTATAGGTGGAGCCAGTGGCGAATCTGGCAGTATGATTGTAGCTATGGGACAGCTTACCTAGTTCAGATTTGTTGAGGTTTGAGAGTACAGGCGAGGCATATAAGAGAGTAGGTGCGATCGGGCGATTGCAGTCCTAGCCAGTGGGGTTAAAAATGTCTTGTTTCTATACAGTGATCTAAGCTTCTTATTGATGGTCTGTATGATTTTGTTGACCTGTAGGTCAAATTTGAGATTACTGTCTATGATGACCCCTAGCAGTTTGGTGTGATTACCTGGGAAAATAGTGGTACAATTGTTAGATGTGACAGAGGATGAAAGTGTGGTGGATCTACTAGTGGGAGAGAAGAGTAGAAGTTTAGTTTTATTGGGGTTCAGAAGTAGGCGTTGATTGGTGAGCCAGTTCTCGATAGTGTTAAATGTATTTTGGGTTAAGATTTGCAAGTCAGATGGGGAGGTGGCTGAGCAGATGAGTGGAATCATCTGCGTATTGGATGCAGGTGGCTTTAGGGATAGCAGTGTGGAGGTTGTTGATAAAAATAGAGAAAAGTAGTGGACCTAGTATGGACCCTTGAGGGACACCAAGTGTGAGAGGTAACTGGCTGGAGAGTTTGCCCTGCAACAGTACTGTCTGCTGTCTACCAGTCAGGTAGGACTGGAACCACTGGATAGCACGCATGTTGAGGGAAATAGATTTTAGTGAAAGAATGAGAAGTTCATGGTTGACCATGTCAAAGGCTTTTGATAGGTCAAGAAAGAGGGCAGAGGTTAGCCTATTGTCATTCTTGTTTTGGTTTATGGCAATAGTAAAGGAAAGGAGGGTTGAGGTGGTGCTGTGGTATGAACTGAACCCATGCTGGGAGTCGGATAGTAAGTTATTCTGTGAAAGGTATTGCATTAGTTGCTTGTGTACACATTTCTCCATTATTTTGGTTAGTGGGGAAAGAATGGCAATGGGTCTATAGTTGGACATGTCTATTGAGCTACCACCTTTATGGAGTGGGATGACGTGAGATATTTCCAGAGGGAGGGATAACATTTTCGGATAAGGTTCTGTTGATGAGGATAGATATAGAATATGCAATGGCATCTGCAGCTATTTGTAGGTACTTTGCAGGGAGGAGGTCAGCAGCGAGGGTGGAAGGTTTTAGATTTTTTAGAAGTGTTTTGATAAAACTTGTGGATATTGGTTGGAAGCCAAATTCTGGGTGATTATTAGGTAGATTAGGCATGTGGTTTAAGTTAGAGGGGGTTAGTTGATTTGCTAGGGATTGGATTGTTTCAGTGAAAAAGTTATTAAAGGCTTAATAATAAATAATAATAATATAGGCTTAATAAAAGTTATTAAATGACTTGCACAAAGTCACACAGTAGGCAAATGAGGGCCGAGGGAATAGAACCTTGTACCACAGAAACTACAGCTCACAGCCATAGCCCTCTGACAGAAAAGAGAATCTTATTTCCAACTCTGGTAAGTACAAACTTTCCCTTTAACAGCCTTGTTAGAATTCTTACAAGTATAAGGCAGGAAGGTGCTAAGACACTAAAAATGCTTGTGCCTTTTCACCATTTAGGACGGGGTAACTGCTTAATGAGGGCATATTTTAAGGCAAGATTAGGCTATTTGTGTGTGGGAGGTTGGCATCATGGTTAAGGTGTTTACCTTACAGACACAAGGTGCAGGGTTTGATTCTCACATGGGGGGGGGGTAATAATGGCTAGGCTGCCAAATGGCCCAAATGGCCCCTAGCCTACATATATGCCCATCTATGAAAACATACTCTGAATACTGTAGATTTGTATGTGTGGACATAGGTGGGACAATTAGGTACTTGCATATTAAAAGTTTAGAACAAGTAAGCACTTTGCATCATAATTTCACCAACACTTTGGTCAATCTTAAATGAAGCAATCAGTAAACAGCATGATTCCTAAGGGGACGGCTTTACATAATTACATGTGGCAAGTATCTGCATTCCATCTACTTGCTTAATAAATTACAAATTCAGAATACTAACCTTGTTTAGAACTGAATATCTGGCTGACCAAGTCATTATGCAGATGTTAGTCTTTCAAAATAGCATTCCAGTCTTATGGCCTTATTAGTAAAATACATTCAGAAATTGTCAGCAGTCAGCGTTTCTATGCACAGAGTTCATTCTTGCCATTGCCTTCTGAAAGCAACATGTTTGTGATCCACGAAGCAGAGTGGCTTTGGCTGAGCTTACACAGTTTTGCTTGACTTTACAGTTTAGTTTAGTCCATTGCTTCCTTATTGTGATGATCTCATTCTCACAAAGAAAGTCTATACTGGGGCTGGTAAACATCTCTGCACCTTCTGAAATGAAGACTTGGAGACTAACACTTTTGTATTTCACCCTCATCATTTCTCCTCTTGGCAGTTTTATTTCAGCAGTGCATTCTAATACCACGGCAGAAAACTCTCTCTCATCAGCTAAATTCACCTAGATCCCTCCAATTACAGATTACCTGGCTAGTGCTTGGCAGTCTCCTCTTGTCTGCGTAAAACAGGAAATGGATGGTACTGTCTTTTTCTTTGGCAGTCATTCCAGGCGTTGTCTGTAGGGCTCTGTATGCTCTTTCAGTAACCAGTGACATGAAGGCCTTTCTGCAGGAAAGTTGGAAACCATGTTGTCAGAAACTAGAGATACTTTTTCCTTAACAACCCTCTTTCAGTCCAAATAGTCAGGTACAGTTAGTTGATTTTCACATGTAGTTTCTGGGTGTGAACGATTAACTTGGCAACCTTTATGGTTTTGGACTGGTTAATATTTTATCATGCATTTCACTTAAGATGAAGTATGGGAAAGTACAGTTATGTAAGTAAATTTACCATGACAGTAAATGTTCGAATAATCACTGCAGTGGCCATATGGACTATATTCTGCATAGGATATATCTAGCCAGCTCCCAAAGCTTCAGAGCACCTTCCACATGCCCAAACTGTCAGCTTGAGCCGAGATGACTAAAAGGTCAGGTTTGGGCACCAAACCCTTCAGAGCTTTCCTGCCAACAAAGAAAAGAGTGGCTAAAGCCTCGAGAAGGACCATGCTAGAAAAATGCTTTCCTGCCAACAGAGAAAGGGTGGCTAAAGCCTCGAGAAGGACCATGCTAGAAAAATGCTTTCCTGCCAACAGAGAAAGGGTGGCTAAAGGCTTGAGAAGGACAATGCTAGAAAAATACTAATGTCCATACACTAACCTAAAAAAAATAAATAAATAATACAGAGGAAGGAGTGAGTGGCTACTGCAGCAGTTATCATCTGAACACCAGCTTTCATGGTATGTTTGCTTATGCAGTTGTACTGTTATGATCACTGCTGCAGGAGCCTAAGCTGTACTGGTAGTCTACCATAGCATGTCTGAGGAGGAAGATTGCCTGTGCAAATACACATACTAGGGAAATAAATTTACATCAAAACCTAAACAAGACTCACTGGTGGGATAGGTTCCTAACTCAATGTATTCCCAGCTTGTGGAATAAGTTACCATAACAGGTCACACAGAGTACTGCTTTGTCTGCCTTTAAGGGTGGTCCTGACTACTGGAGGAGTAGACATAAACTTACATCAGGGTTATCGTGTATGGCCCCGCTTGACTTGGAAGGTAAACACTGTTAAGCACACTTAAAGGGTAGCAGGAACTTTTAATTATGTCTACTTGTGGCTAAGCTTCTTATGGTTCTTCTGATTGCTTGCCTAGTAATGTTCTATGTTCCCTCTTGATAGCTTATAGTGTGCTATATTCGTGACGGACAGTGAGTTTTTAAAAAAGAACTGTGCACTTCCTGCACTCTCAATGTGGGATAGCTCCTCCGCCACTCCCCCAAAGTATAAATATACTATCTCTGAATTCATACAAATGCAGACATTTATAAATGGTCCGTTTGTATGAGTTTATCATACTAGAGTGCACAGATGGTAGCTTAGCTGCAAAACAGGTGAGACGTGAGCTGCTGAATGGTAGCTAATTGAAATGTATCCCAATCAGTTGGCACATTCTTATCGGGACATTTGTTAAACTCATGTTCTCTAATAGGCATAGCATTTCTGTTTTCATTACAAGCATGTTGGTTAAAAATCACATTTATGTTGGGTCAAGCACTACAAATTAAACATTTTTTAGCAATGTGGTCCATCTTCCCACATTGGAAATGTACTGTTTCACTTTCTGGGTGTTCACAGATATCCACCCCGGTAAACGTATACATAAATACACTGTCTTTTGTTACAGGGCTAGTTTGCCAATTTATCAGCACTGCTAAGGTGGAGTGTGCAACTTAAGTAGAAGCTTACTAATTTGAGTTCTAACTTTATTAGAGAAAGGGATATTGTATGTATGGTATACTTTTGGGTTATGTTGGTAAGAACCAAGTCCAAAATGCTCTTAACAGAGAGGGTTGCTTAATTATTTGTTTTGGGGAACTCTAAGTTATTGGTTTCAGGAATCTTTGGGTATAACCAGATTTTGGGGCATAGATACAATAGTCAGTTGAAGTTTAGAATCTCCCAAAATAAAAGTATTTTGTTACAGGTAGTTCAGTCAGTACCTTTAGGAATTTTTCCTGGTGCTCTGGGGACATGGACAGTGTCTTGTAGCAGGCTATAAAAAATGATATGTCTTGTTTAAGTGTAAGCTGAAGGTTATGTAATTCAGTTTGTGGGTCTCTGAGAATCTGCCTAGAGACAAAATGATCTCTGCCAACTATGTAATCTGCTTGGAGGTGATATAGACGGAGTAATAAGGAAATGTCCCCTCCAGGTGTGCTTGGGCCTAAATTTATGGTAAGCTTGTTTGCCCCCATTGCCTGCTGATCATTGGGCACTTGACACTCAGCTGACTCACTCATTCTCTTATCAGTGAAGGCAAGAATTAGCTGAGAGCAGTGGTTTAAGTTTTTTTTCTCTTTGTAGCCCTACTTCCCTGCACATGAGAAGAGGGCAAGCATTGGGCTGTCTGTAAGGTTTTCTTGCTTCTACAATGGGCATTGCTAGCAAGCAGACCTGACCATTAACTCTGAAGCATGCAAAGTAATATTTCCTTTTGCCAGTGGAGAAATTGCAAAATCTTACAGTTCTTCCGGGGTGCATGTATCCCTGTCATCCCATGGGAAAGCTGAGTGGGTCAGATCACTTCACCTCTCTCCATAAATCCCTCCCTGCTTGACTCCTCCACTGCTGGGAGAACTAATTGAAACCTAATCTCCTTGATGGAAATCAGGGGTTCATCCCTCTGTGCCAAAGAGCCAGACTTAAGAGATGTGAGCTCTGACTGTGATTTTATTTTGTCATAAACTAATGCAGTATGTGGACAAAGGTGGTAGTTAACGGTCTTTGCTATTTGTGTTGCTCATTATCCAGACATGAAATCGTATTCCGTCCGGTCAGTATAACACACTGATGGATACTAATTGCGGTTCAGTATTGTACATCATTTAAGCACAAACACCTGAAAAGGCATTCTTTTTCCCTGTTTAACATCATAATGTTCCATGTTGCCCCCGCTACCTCATAATCATCACCACCCACCTCCCAGCCAGTGTGAAGCAAGGCCAGATGTGGGGATACTTCTAAATTTTTAAGAAGTGATTATTTTATTTATTTTATTTAATTATGCTGAAAAACAAGTTTTAGTGAAGGTAGCAGTTTGTTAGCTGTAGTTCAGTACTTTCATTTCAATGTATAGTTCTTTGAGTAGGTTGTTTTAAACTTTTTATACTACATACTGAAGCAGCATAATTGATATGGGTGGTTATTGATTGTACTTGTGAATTCATGGGTTCTTATCCAGTCAGACTCTTTTTTTTTATAAGATGTTTTGGGGTAGGAGAAAAACAGCTTTAGCATGATTCATCCATTTATATTTCAGTATTAGATTTATATTTTTCAGAATAGCAACTGAGCTGTATGGGTGGTATAAGATGTATTGTAGAAGGTACATGCAGAGTCTCTGCCACACTGTATACCCCCACATGTTTACACAGGTAGTGTATATTTATTGTAGGAGGCACACACAGTCACTGAAATGTATACACATACACTGGTAGTATATATTTATTGTAGGTGTCACACATTCCGGGTTGTGTGTGTGTATATGTGTGTATGTGTGTATATATATATTATATATATGATGTATGTATAGGAGGCGCATACAGTCACTGAAATGTACAGACACACACATGGGTAGTATACACACATATAGGTATATATTTGTGTATACAAGCACACACATTTATATAAATACATGTGTGTATGTACATATATATATATATATATATATATAGGAGGCACATACACAAAGACAAACACATGCGTGGTATATATTTATCATAGGCAGTGCACATACGCACACACACAGGTAGTATATATGTATTGTAGATGGCACACAGTCACAGAGACACATCTGAATAGTGTAGAGGCTTCTATGTCAACTTTTAAAGTACATGCTGTCTGAAAGAAGGCATGCTTATTCCAAAAAAATAGGGCACCCCAAGGTCAGAACAGAGCCCTGATGATAGCTTATAATAGTTAAGTTTGCTATTCTATATATATATATATATATATATATATATATATATATATATATATATATATATATATATATATATATATATGCTATTCTATATATATATATATATATATATATCTATATCTATAAATATATAATTTTTTTTTAAGCAGCGCATTCTTTTATGTACAAGTGTTTTGTAAAGAGAAGGCCATTTTGCAAAAAATGTCAGTGAAGTATATTTTGGAGATTTTGTAACATAAATATATAAAATGGGCTTAAAGCACGAGTTTGATTTAGTGGCAACATTTTTTTTTATATTTTATTTTGTGTGTGTGGACTGCAAAGATGTATTCCAGTTAAGGGGGGGGGGCATGATGGTTATTTGTTTTAAAAATTACAGTAATTCCTTAATTTAATGCACCTGCGTTTGGGACTAAAGCACTAGTTGTTGTTCCATTACTGACATGAAGCTAGTTAGTTGTTACCTGGTGGTAGCACATGAATGGTTCAGTCAGTAATAAGACACATTTGTTGATTGTAAATATGTTTTTCTTATATTTAACTTATTTTTATTCCTGGATAGGTGCAACAAATTCAGCCATGTGTCTATTTCAAATGTATTCTAGAGACACACTAACATGTCATGTATTTTGTGGTAATGGAATTCAAATTGCTTTTCTCAGCTTTGTAGCACATTGTGCTTAACCACTAGCCCGTGCCACGCCATTCAAAGAAAGGTCTACCACATGGCTGCCATTATGTTGGGATCCTTTAAATTTCTTTATATTACCTCTATAATCCTGTCTGCAACATTTAAGTATTGCATTTATTTGTATGTTTTGTACTAGAAGTTTCTGTACTTAATTTATATAGACACACACACACATTTTATATGTATATGGCATTTATAAATGGAAAATATTTTTACTAACAGACCTAATATGAGAACTGTTGGTTCAGTCCATAGACAGCAGACATAAGGTGAGCTACATTGTAGCTCAATCTTTGCATTTTTCTGTCTGCAAGGGCTGGTTTTAATAAGCATGTTCTTGTCCTGTGTAAACTGTTGCAGCTGTTTTTATTTTTTCTTTGGCTGAAAAGTTTTGTAAAACTCATAATCTTGGGACGGATGTAAATGGAATTGCGTAGGTAATTATAGCCCTTTCCATTTTAACTCTGTGTTAACAGGTCTGCTGAATAGGTAATATAAAGCAAATCCACATTTGGCCATGCAATTAGTTACCACTGCAGTGGCAGTTATTTTGGGTTGCCAAAACCATAGAGTTATTTCTAAGTTTAAAACTCTCAGGTTGAAATAAGGTTTTAAGTCATTGTCAGACTGTAGATGCTTATATCACTGCTTAGTTTCTGCTGGCATGTTGCCATGGTAATCTGCTGATGTACAATTGAACACTGGTAACGTACGCAGAGTTGACTTTAAAGGAAAGTAATCTTTTTTTAGTCTGCAGTGGCTGTCAGGATAGGAGACCTGCTGTTTCCATTTAATGCTTCTATTTGTGTGCCAGAACATTTTAAATACTTTTGCTAACTTTAAAAGAGTAGAAGTCAATGCTGAGAGCTGTTTTTAGCACAGGACTGCGGTCCGAAAGGTCAGTAGAAAAGTATGTATTTTTACAAATTCATTTGCTTTTATTACAGACCTAACATTTTCAGTTTCACCTAAGTAGATCAAGACTTTTTGGTGGTAAGACTGTATGGCAAGGGTTCACTCAGCACTGCTTAGAGACAAACTAGTGCAGTGCTTAAAATTGTGTAAGAATGTCTGTCGTGGTGGAATACTTCTATTTTTGGAAAACCATACTTGGAATAGATTGCAATGTACTAGTGCGTCAACATTCCTTGTACTGTTATAGTGATGCAGTTGCATAATTTCTGAGAGCAAGGCTATCCCTGCATCTCCTGTTTTTATGTTCATCCTCTGCTCACCAAAATGGAAGTGGGTCCTCTGAAATAGTATAGAAAGAAGAGCTACGGCCAAAGATAATCTAGCATCAGCTCTGCATGGGTCCGTAGTTATCAGTCTGCTGAATATTACATGCCAAGTCATTAACCAGAGGTCAGAATCAAACTCTGTACCTTCAAGTTATGTCTTATTTTTACTTGTTCTGTGAATAGATAGAGCTTCTCTGAGCATTCATTTCACTGCTTCTGCTAGTCATCAAAAACTCTGATTGAAAACACAAGGTGATTTTGCTCTACTGCCCAGTTATACTGTCTTTACGAAAATTAGCCATTGTTTAAAGTAATGAGTGATGTGAAACAGTACTATTTAACAAAATAAAAAAAATATTAAGGTGAACAACATGAAATTAACATTAAGAGAAAATCTCAAAGCTACTGCAATTGACACACATGTTGTGATCCCCCAACAAAGAATAAAGGTCAGAAACAAAACAAATGCCCACTTCCATACCTTCAATACCCAATTTACTCAGATATACTAACTCAATGTTTGCACATTCCTGGGCAAAGAATTAACTCTTGAGAAATAAAACAACCCATTACTGTATCATATTCATGGCATTTTACTACAAGAAATACAAAGTAAAGCAGTAGACAGTACAACTCTAGAAGAAAAAAAATGCATTTAAAAAAAATAAATAAAATAAGCAAGCAAAATTGATCCATACAATAACACTGATGCTTAAGCCCCAGAAAAGCACTGCAACAAAAAAGAAACCAAAATAAATTTCAGTAAAATGGGATTTTGTCATTTCTGATTTAAATAAAATGCATTTAGTCAGCCAGCTAACTACATGATTCCAGCATATGCAATCATTTCTTATTGTGAATACTGTATTCATATTACACACCACTAAGAGCAGGACCAGATGCAGTAATAAGCAAACTAGGCAGCTGCCTATGGCCCAGATTGGCTGGGGGCCTGGCTAGCCATAACATTAATTTAAAAAACAAGTAAAGTTTTCCTGCTTTACTGCTGCCTGCAGTTTTAAGAATTAAACATTTTTCCTACCCTCAGCATTGCATTTGCATGCATGCATAAAATTTTCCAACCAGTGAGAGAGAGCAAATGCACACACAAATGCAGAGCAACAGAGATTTGATTTCACAGCCAGGAATTCAAGGAACGAGAAGCAGCATTATGGATGAAGTCATACCTCAAGCAAGGAACTCCAGAATGAGCAGTAGCTCAGCATTCTGTACAAACTGCCGGGAAATCAAGAATTGCAGAGGAATGAAGAACAACATGTATCCTAACTTGCTTTTACAAGCAGTGTACTCAAAATGTGTGTGTGTGCGAGTGTGCGTGCATGTTTAATGCTCTAATTTGAGACAACACTTTAGTTAAGTAACTTGCTCAAGCCTTGTACCTTGATTACAAAAGGCAAGAGCTGTAATCCTCCACACCAATTGCCACTCGGTTGAAATGTTAGGAAATGGATACATTTGTCATTATTGGTTCATTCCTTTTGTTTCACTGCTTAATGGGTAAAATGTTCAAAACTACATTCAAGTTACATTCTAACAAACAAACTAAACCATTATAAATGCTGCTATATTAATCAAGAAATGCATTTAAAACAATTGAGAAGGTGCAAGAGGGTCCATGGTTTAAAAACAGGCCCAGAAACCAAGGTACACATAATCTGCAAATGGCTGGGTGCTTATTCATTGAATGCGAGTTCAGCGCAGTTTAGTGAAAGTAAGGTTTCAAGGGAAATTGTACTCGCTGTTAATTTTTTATTGTGCAACTGTTTAGCAAATGGCCATTAGAGTTTGTGCTATAAAATATGAAAGCAATGTTAGTGATACAACAGATAGCATACTCACCTTTTTTGCAGAAGGCTGTGGGTTCTATTCCCACATTAAGTAGATGAATTGCTAACACTGCATTGTACCATAAGGGTGGGGATGCTGCAGTCCTGAGGTTTTTGTCCTGTAGATGAGCTGTTAAACTGTGGCCCCATCTGCCTGATTTGGTGGTAGCTCAGGTGAATGTAAAAGATCTCATAGCACTTATCGAAAAAAGTAGAAGTCCTTTATTTAACACAACATAAAAAATGTTATTTACAAAATGTAAATATTTACAGGCACATATATACACATTTAATTTTTTTTCTATTTATTATTTTTTATAATATTCTCATTGTTGTTGTTTCATAATTGACCCCCATTACTTTTTCCACAATGATAAACTGATTTTTCAGAATATATCTGCAAAATCCATTTCCCATTAAACTTAATTTCAATGTCTTTCATTCCAAAATAACCCAGATTACATAAATTATCTATCCTTCACACGTCTTTTCTTCTTCTTATAATATCTACATATAATCCTATTCATATTTATAGTGTTTATCATTAATATTTTCAAAAAAAATTCACACAGGTTTCTTGAGAGTTTTTCAGTACTCTTACATTTCAAAAAACACAAGCTGTGTTGTCTGTTACTCCCCGCAAAATGAACACACTCTTTCAGCTTGCTTTTATATGGCTTATTCCCCTTTATTGGTAACTTATTTATTACCAGTCTCTCTAGGAAATCCTGACACACTACTATTCATTGTACACCACTTTGTCTGTGCTCTAATGGCTTGCTTCTGGTAATTTTTCTATGGATTTACATAATATTTCATCACATTATTGTACCACATTCTTTTGTCTTACTCTAGATCATCAGTGTTTATTTGCCAGGTTAGCATTTATTCTTGATCATTTTTAATTTCTTCATTTACATATTCCCTCTCTCTTTCTTATTTTTATCATCTCTCAGATGTTATTGTGCTTGTATTTAAAAATTCTGACTATTAAATTCTTATTCTCCATTTACCAACTTTTAATACTATATACAAATTTAAAGAAGCAGAATAGAAAACTCAGTGTTGTTACCCCTCTTTATCTCACTTATATACTGTTGTTGTATAAGCATTTGACAGGTATGCTATTTTACCATTAGTAATAAATTCACCAGGTAAATCTTCTTGCTGATCTATATGTCATCACAGAAGACATTTTCTATCAAACCCTCCCATTCCATCATAACTGTCATTTTCCCAAACTTTTATTCCTTACCCCCACCATATTAACCACATTTCCCGCACCCTTTCTTTTATTATTATTGAAGATCATTCCCATTTCCTTTAAGCATCCAGTCAGACACTGTAACTTCCCTCATCCATATTTTGCTTTTAGCAACTACATCTATTTCATCTGCATATGCCAGAACTATCAGTATCACCACCTCCTTTTGCATTACATATCCAGCATCTTTCATTTTATACACTGCTTCACTCACTATCACATTCATTACCAATGCAAACAATATTCCACTCCTGGGGCATCCTTGTCTTACACCACACGTCATACATATGTCTTTACTTACCACCCATTCACCAACACTCTCACTCTAGTCTGATACGACACACACACACACATTTCTGTTCAGCACCTGTATTGTAAGTTGTACAAATTATTGTAACAATTTTTGCAATTCTACATATGTTTTTTCTTATATATGATATTTTTAGTATGATGTTCTTCTTCTTTCAGCTGCTCCCGTTAGGGGTCGCCACAGCAGATCAACTGTTTCCATTTCTTCCTATCCTCTGCATCTTGCTGTGTCACACCAACCACCTGCATGTCCTTTCTCACCACATCAATAAACCTTATCTTAGGCCTTCCTCTTTTCCTGTTACCTGGCAGCTTCATCCTTAGCATCTTTTTCCCAATATACTCTGCATCCCTCCTCAGCACATGTCCAAACCAACGTAATCTTGCCACTCTGGCTTTGTCTCCAAACGTTCCAACCTGGGCTGACCCTCTAATATACTTATTCCTAACCCTGTCCATCCTGGTCATACCCAGTTCAAATCCTAACATCTTCAGCTTGGCCTCGTCAAGCTCTGACTCCTGCCTTTTTGTCAATGCCACTGTCTCCAACCCATATAACATAGCTGGTCTTACTACCCTCTTGTAGACCTTCCCTTTCACTCTTACTGATACTCGTCTGTCACAAATCACTCCTGACACTCTTCTCCACCCACTCCATCCTGCCTGTACTCGATTCTTTACCTCTCTTCCACACTCACCAT